>NC_136521.1:61360005-61380005 GCF_053919585.1 Euprymna scolopes | reverse complement strand
ATTGTTTTCTACACTGCACTTTGGAAAACCTTCTATTGATTATATATATATATATATATATATATATATATATATATATATATATATATATATATATATATATATTATATAATGGCTTGAATTAAAGATTAAAATACAAAAGTCAAGTGTTAAGGTTTAATTGTGATGCAGCAGAAACATTCCTTTCCAACGCCCTTCTGTTATATCAAAGAATTTACCTTTGAGTTTATATGTTGTGCCTTTCGCTTAGTGTGGTTATAGACGTTCCCAAGTCCAGTGGTGGTGCTAAGCTGTTTTAGGTGTTTACGTTGGTCACAATCACACATTCTTTCTTTAATCGATATATATATATATATATATATATATATATATATATATACATACATATTTTAAAGGAGATTAGAACAATAGTCTAAAGAGCAGAGTGTATTTTAATTAAATAGTAAAATTACTAGTTCAATTAAAATACAGGGAAAGAAAAAGTGCTCGTTGTAATCACATTACTAAATATATATATATATGACATGTAGCTTTTCACAAGTATGTATAGATATAATATATGCAATATATGATATATATATATATAGATGCATATATAATATATACACACATACATACATATAAATATATATATATATATATATATATATATATATATATAACACCCATATATATATACTCACACACACGTATATATATATATATATATATATATATATATATATATAAGTACTTGAGAAAAGATCATGTATAAATACTACAAGGAAATTTCTAATTAAATTCATAGTTATTCAGTTTTCAACATTCGCGACAAGTACAACATATCGCTTCCGAAAGGGCCGATGCACTGCATTTCGTCCACCACTTTAAAGCATCTCTCTAAAAAATATTTCCCGCGTTATCTCTTAACTTTCATGCACTTAATTTCATAAATATTCATATTTCGTTCGCACTAGATTTGTCACTTAAGCTGCCCCCTTTTTCGTGCTTTCTTTGTCGAGATCCTTTTATTCAAATGTGAACAATTTTATAAATATTTATGTACACATCCGATATACTTACATCCGAGACTTCTTTTAAACATCCAACGCGCAAGTCACTCGAAAAATAAATATACGTTGGCTGAACAGCGAGAATTCAACCCGTTGGCATTATTATACTATATATATATGTGAATTATACTAAAACACTTGTAAAAAAAAAAAAAAACAACCCCAAAACACGATTACTTAAAATGCAGTAAAATGAACTCTGTGCACTGTAATGGTTCGGAATTTTATGGCAATTAAGATTGATTTTTGGTATTATTTGAATTGCTGCGTCTAGTATTCTTACAACGTTTTAGCCGAACTAGCCTCTGACCTTTTTAATGTGCGTTATGTCAAACTCAGGAACCTTTGTGTATTGAGTTTCAAATGAAATCCTCCTATTCATCAACAAGATTAGATTGTTTTATTTCTATCAGCTATGACTGGGTTAAGGTCTTAAGTAATACTTATTGTATTCTTTGCATGGACTGAATTGAGAGTTTTACTGAGTTAACAGTGAAAATTCAACCTGATGTCCTTTACAAATATACTAAAATAGTTGGAAAAACGTTTACTTAAAATGCAGTTAGGATCTTTAACTCTATCCACTTCAATGGTTCGGAATTTTATATGTTGAAGATTTATTATTTGTATTATTTGAATTTTTGCATCAAGTATTCTTACTACGTTTTAGCTGAAGTAACCTCCAACCTTTTGTGTGGAACTCAGATATTGTACTATACTGTTGTGTGGAACTCAGATATTGTACTATACTTCAAATGGAACTCTTGTATTTATAGAACGTTTAAGCCGATGTAACCTTCGACCTTTCCAGATGTGTCATGTTGAACTCAGTAATCTTTTTGTACAAAATTTCAAATGGAATCTTTATTTTATTTAGTGTGAACTATTATCCGTATCTTTCTTAGTTGTTGCTTTGCGAGGTTACAAACAATTATTCCTCTGGCCTTCGTCTGGTGGTAACCGCGACGGGATAGGAACTCCGAATATCCTAACTGCATTCTCAGCAATTACTGTCATTCATAGTTTTTGTCGTCTCATCACGTTTTGACCAAGTAAGCCTCTGGTCGGCTTTGGGTAGGATTGAAACCGCTACCTTCAAAGAATTCGCACCTCGAACCGTAGAGATTTAACGTCTCTATCAACTGCACCACGGGCCCCGAGGGGGGGTTCAAGGTTTAATTTTTTGGTCTTATAAATTCACGTTTATTTATTATCTGATCTTCCATCGTCTATATATTATTTTATTAGAATTCATTTTTGAGATGGGTATTATTTATTAATTTATTTATTGCGGACTATTGTCCTTATCCTTCTTTTCATCAACAAAATTATTTATTTATTTCCTTTTCATCAAATTTTTCGATATGTGTCGTCCGAAGCCTCGCGGTTCAAAACGATACCGATTCGTGAAAATCCGTTGCTTCTGTGGAAAGTGTTATGCATACATACATACATACATGCATACATACATACATACACACTTTTAAAAGACAGGTGGTATTTATACTATGCATCTATAATATAAATACACATTTATATTAAGTAATACTAAGAATAGAATTATTCACCTCTAAGAAGGAGCTTTTCAAATACTCTATGCTGCTTTACCAACGTTCAAAACCGGCTTCGAAATCTAGTAGGTGTTGCCCTTTTTCTTCCCTGCGCTTTCTTTCTCACAAAAGAGACGTTGCGAGACCTTCTCAGCTTTATCGTTATTTTCATGGAAAGTGCTCGTCTGGGCTTCAATCTATGGTCCGCTTTACAAAACGTGTCTGGCTACAACTACCATTAACAGATTCTCCCAGTATAAGTGCCGAAACTTCGTCAACATCAACAACAAAGCTAAGTTCTTAGAACTACTCATCTGTTTCTGTTTGCCGTCTGTCCAGCTGCTAGCTGACTACATTCTTGTCGTCTTTAATTGACATGTAAACGAGTTCTTGTTGAGCCGCCTCATCCATCCCGATAATTATCTTTTACCTAATTTCCATTAAAAACAATTAATACATTGTTGTCGTAATAACTACCGTACACTCTTTCTCCTCGAGTGGCTTTCGAATCCTGATTTTTGGTTACTCCAATGTAAATAGAAAAAAAAACTATTTGGAGAGTGTTGGAACTGCAACAAAATAAAAATTTTGGTCTAAACTGCAATATTACGTGAGACGACATTAGTATGTTTACCATCATTCCAGAAGCTTATTCACCAGATTAGGTGTTTGTTTTTAAAAGCTAGTTAACCGGGATAACCGCTCTTATGTCTAGAAAATATGAACAGGCAACTTCGCTCGCATTGTCAGCAGATTAGCAATAAACATAAAGTTTCTAAACAAAAAATGTAAAGCCTGAGAAGTTGTATCTTCAGAATTAAACAGAAATATATCTCAACCGTACAGCAACAGAGTTAGATTAAACAAGTTGTAACCAGTAATGAAGTAACCATGCGGTACCGTTTCAACAGATGCGCACTGGAAGAAAATATATAGCGAATTACTTTTTTTTTACTGCTTTTCACATCAAACAACCAAATTGCAACTATGTCGTAAGAGGCTACTATTTGGGATAAAATTTGCAGGGATACTACGTAGGGAGTTTGGCAACAAGATGTTTGTTTACTTTACATTTGAATGTTTGCATGTAAATACAGTCAGAGAATCTGGGATCTCGGAGGGAATTAAACAGAATCAGCGTTCGAGGAAAAACACTATTAAACGTAAGACAAAAGGGATAACATGTTGTCCAAAGTAAACGTTGTTCTAAATGGCAATGACATTTTTTTTTAATTACATTTTCACCCCAAACAAGGCAAATTGCAACTTTTGTGTAAGGGGCTACTATCGGGGGCAACAACTACTGTGGTACTATGTAGGGATTTGGGCAGCAAGATGTCGGTTCACGTTACACTTGAACTTCTGCACGTCAGTACTGTTGGGGAAGCAGGGACCTGGAATGGAATTCCAGAGTCTAGCGGTTCTGGGGAAGAAACTATTGGAGTAAAAAGATCTTTTACATCTAGGGATCTCTACAGTGTGGGGGTGGAATTTAGCAGCCTGTCGGGTTTGTCGAGGGTGCTTACGGCGTGGGGGCACAAGTGATTGCAGTTCGTCAGAGCATTCACCACTAAAATACTTGTAGAAAAGGCAGAGGGATGCAACATTTCGTCGATGGGACAGAGGCTGAAGCTTAGATGCCAGTTCAGGGCCTATCAGGTTTGCGACTCTCTTTAGAATCTTGTCAAGGAGCGAGAGACTAGTAGCAGATGCACCAGCCCAGATGTGGCAGCAATACTCCATACATGGGCGAATGGTGGCCTTATAGAGGTACACGATACTTTCGGGTGTTAGTAGTTTTCTAGCACGGTAGAGAGAGCCTACCTTCGTCGCAGCGACCCTGACAATGCTTTCAATATAATTGTTCCAACTCATCTTTCTTATGAACGTTAGGCTAAGGAGTTTGAAAGATGTGCTCTCAGATAAAGAGTCACTGCCCATTGCTATTGGTGGCAGAGAAGGTTTCTTGTAATTATTGAATGAAGCTGGTTTAGTCTTGGCAGCATTGAACGTGACCAACCATTTTTGTCCCCATTCCACTACAGATTGGAGGTCTTCCCCTAGTGTTTCTGCCATTTCTTTAGAAATGTGTTCATTCGTCTTCCTGCCGTGCCTGCTATAGAGTGTAGTGTCATCAGCATATATACCCATCTCAGAGGCAATTTTGTCGGGGAGGTCATTTATGAATATCAGGAACAATAGAGGTCCAAGGATAGAACCCTGGGGCACCCCCGCATTTATATCATATTGTTTAGATGTACGACCGTCGAGGACAACCTGGATTTATTCTCTTATCTAAGAAGGATTTCATTATGTTAAGTATTCTACCAGTGATACCATATTCAGCAAAATTATTTATGACGGTGCATTTACATCATCTCCTCAATACCAACTTCGAACTCTCTTGAAAGAATCTCCATTTCATTCACCTACAGCTTCGTTCTCACAGAAGAGACGTTGAAGGCTTTTCTTTATCAATCCTTATTTTTCGGGTAGGTGTTAGACTGAGCTCAGCTCTTTGTATTCCATTTTTTAGAAAAATATTACATAAAAATGTTGTCTTGCAGCAAACATTTTTTTTTACATAGGCATCACCATTACCAATGCCAACAGGTCCCTCGAGGATAAGGGTTAAAGAGTGTACAGTACAAATTGGACAATATAGTAACCGTAAATAATGGAAATTCGATAAATTTGTAAACCTATATGGAACGGCTCATCAAAATCTTGTTTACGTAAGACTTGAAGACAACCATATGTTAGTCAGCTGGAAAGCAGGAAAACGGGAGACAATTCCATAGGCGTGCAGTTCCAAGAAAGAAGATTTATTCATGGAATCTACATTTAGGTTTAGGGGTTGATAAAGAGTGAGGGAAATTATTGATAGTGTTTTCTGCAAGACGGGTGTTACTTGTGAAGGTTTGGCGTGTGGGGACCATAGATTGGAGCTTAGCCGCGCACTTGCCATAAAAATAACAATAAAACAGAGACAAACTCGCAACATCTCTTCTGTGAGAAAGATGTTGCAGGGAAAAGAAAAGGACATCCCCTACGAGGCTACGAAGTCTATTTTGAACTCTATCAAGGCGGGATGGGTCCTTTCTAGCAGCTCCTGTCCACATGTGGCAACAGTACTCCATCATTGGACGTACCTGGCCCTTATAGAGATGTATTGTAGAATGATCTTGAGGACGTGATGCAACATGGAAAAGAGTTACTGGTTGATTTTACCCATCGCAAACCTAGCTTCTCTTCTTTTATCAGAATTGCCCTGAGCTCCATCACACGCCCAACTGAAATGAATGGTTTTCGTTTCCCAGAAGCTCCATGTTTTGCCCTTCGCTCCTGATTTTTATTGAAACTCATATATGTTATCAAAATCTCTAGAAAATCGGTTGGATCGCCCTACCGCCCCAGTACGTATCTCACTTTTGATGCAATCATATATCTATATGAGCCAGGCACGTCCTTAAATTCAGTACTTTTTCCACATCAGGGCAGGAGCTACTTGGCGCGCCCTATCCAGCTTTGTTATGGAGCCGAAACGTGGTACGTTATGCCCATTTGTCTTCCCTGCAACTTCCTTCCTACGGATGGCCTGTCTGTGCTCAATCCTTAATTTTATGAAAAGTGCTCCACTTAACTCCAGCCTATGGCCCTTCTTTACAAAACTTTTATAAAAACACTAGACTAGCTACAACCACTATATATAATTTTCGTCACACTCTATATGTGCCTTAATCGTAATTCAGATTCAATGAACAAAGCTTTTTCCGAGAACCGCACACCTGTGAATAATTGTTCCGCAAATCAATGTAAACAAATTCTTGTTGACCCGTCCTCTTAAACAATCAAATTTTACCCGATTTACACTTTTAACGATTTCTAACATAATCTTTTACATTCATAAACATTTATCCTCGAGTGGCCTTCAGGCCTTGGAAAGTTGTGATTGCCAAATAAGATGAATATGTTTCCTTTCATCTCTCGTGCCAATGAACCAATTATTTTTCTTATTTACTTGCCTTCATCACGATAAAAGTGTTTGACACAAGGTAAGATTTTAGAGTATGGAATATCCGCACATAGCCAGAACCGACGCGTTTGTTACGAAAAAAAATAAACCGAGCAGAAGATTTCTGCCTCATAACAGAGAGATAAAAAAAATTATCTTTATAAAAGATTGCATTTATCCCCATCACAAATGACAAAAAAATGGGATAAAAACTCAGCGCTTTAGAAGAGTAGAACTTTGACATGCAAAAAATTTCCCGTCGGTGATTCCCGGTACGGGCAGCATCAGAGCTAAATCCTATGAGGGCGAACCTCCTGGAACAGCACAGAATCAGCATAATACGTCCAAGGATTGAGTACCTCTGCAACATGTGCGCAGGAGCTACTACAACAGCCTAACCTGCCTTGAGAGAGTACAAAACAGACTTCGTGGCTTGGTGGGGGATGCCCTCTTCTCTTCCCTTCAACCTCTCTCCCACAGAAGAGACGCTGCGAGCCTCTCTTTTATCGTTATTTCCATGGCAAGTGCTTGGCTGAGCTCCAATGCCTGGACCCCCTTCACCAATCTTTCACGATAAACACCCGTCTAGCTGAAACCATTGTCAATAATTTCCCCCACTCTTTAACCGTGCCAAAATCAAAACGTAGATTCCATGAACAAAGCTTCATTCTTAGAAGTGATCGCCTGTGGAACTCTCTACCGTCTGCCTGTTTCCCACCTGACTACAACTTTGAAGTTTTCAATTCCAACATAAACAAATTCCTGATAAACCGCCCACTTAAGTAGGACATTTTTATCAAATCTCCATTACTAACGATTACTACGATACTATCCCATTGATG
Organism: Euprymna scolopes; assembly: GCF_053919585.1. Lineage (NCBI taxonomy): Eukaryota > Metazoa > Mollusca > Cephalopoda > Sepiida > Sepiolidae > Euprymna > Euprymna scolopes. Next base: position 61,372,546 of record NC_136521.1, on the reverse strand, counting down.
CACGCAATAACCCTTATCACCGAGTGGTTTCCGCCCCTTGATAAGTGGTGACTTCTATGTAAAAAAAAAAAAAAACATTCAACAGGGAAAAGTCATCACAAGCCAATAAAAACATTATAACAGATACTACACTTTTCTCCTTGTCAACATACCAGATGAGATCTTTCTCTGTAAACAGTGAGAGTAAATGAATACAGCTTACGATAAGTAATTCACGTTTAATAAAAAAATCGAAAAAAAATTCAAAGTGCATTTCTCCTCTAGAAAATCCCACGGAGAAAGCTGCTCGTTTACGCGCCAAGTGGTACGTAATACAATCCCGCTTGGGGGTTCCTTATTTAGAATTCAATTTTACGTGTCGCCATCGCCGTGGTAATCTGCAAACCGCTAATTTGTAAGAATCACAACACACGCAAAATAACTTAAAACAACACAAAACAAATAAAAATTCTCGTTGACAAGAAGTCTACAATTTACCGAAAAATATAATTTATTTGAAGAGATTAAATTGAATAGTTTCGCATGGCCAAACACCATCAAGAAAATATTTCCTTTCTTAATATATATATATATATATATATATATATATATATATATATATATATATGCATATTTGTCTCATCTCAGACATATATTTATGAATATATATATATATATATATATATATATATATATATATAATGTGTGTGTGCATATACTGAAATGTTTACATTTATATATACACACATATATATATATATATATATTTGTGTGTGTGCATATCAATGTTTACCTACATATATATATGTATATATATATAATGTATATGTATATATATACTGAAATAATTGTTTTATACATTTTACACATCCATATATATGTTTATACATCCATATATTTGTGTGTATATATATATATACATATATATATATACAATGTATATATATATACATATATATACACTGTGTATATATATAATGTTTATATATATACATATATATACAATGTATATATACATATATATACAATGTATATATACATATATATATATACAATGTATATATACATATATATACAATTTATATATACACATATGAATATATATACAATGTATATATATGCATATATGTACAATGTATATATATACATATATACATACAATGTATATATATATATATATATATATATATATATATATATATATATATATATATTTATATATATATATACATATACGGGAAATTAATCATACTTAGCACAGTGTAGAAATAATGGTTTGCACTTGTCAGCAAATACTCAATCGGCAGTAATCTTGAAAAATGTTGACATCACATTATAATAAATCAAACATTTGATATGATTACTTCAATTGAATGCGATAATTACACTATTATAATTCAATAGCCATACCCTTCCCTCTTTATATTAGAGAAACTTTTTTACTTCAACGTTTTTTAAATGTTTTTAACGTAAAAATCTATAATTATATCTATATGTAAATCTTTTTCTTTTATAATGGACACAATAACAACAACAATGTCACCACTACCACCACCGCAACCCCCATCACCACCACAACTAATAATAATAATAATAATAATAATAATAATAATAATAATAATAATAATAATAATAATAATTACACAGAGACATAGACACACCGACAGAGGTACATACATTTTACTTATCTACATTTTGGCAGCAATTTTTCTTTTAAGAATATTTTATTAAATAAAATATATGTCTTGCCAGAGCACTTTCCAAACACTGACGATTGATCTAGAAGGATTGCAATGTACTCGGATACAAAAAATATAAAATTACATCAGAAGTGAAGATCTGAAATCGGAAATTGGAAAGCATCGCAAACGGAATCAGTAAAAAAATAAAACGTTTGTTCTATTAATTTGCATAGGCTTATGAGAAAAAATAATACCTTAATGCACACACGCACACACACGAACACACACACACACATATATATATATATATGTGTGTGTGTGTTTGTGTGTTTGTGTATGTGTGTGTATGTGTATATAACAGACGAATCTTAAGTAATATATTTTTTAACACGAACAGGTTAGCCAAATTAATTAAGAATAGGAAACTAGACCTAATGCCCCTAACATTTTTTTGTTCTCAAGATTAAGGGAGTTGGTGTTTGAACAACACTGCTGGAGAGCGATGATATAATTTACTGTTTTGTTTTGAAATCCCCGAAACAGTGTTTCGTGGTAAACAACTGATGATCCCTGAAATTCACATTAATATATAGTGAATTCGAAAGAGCAAGTTGATGCATTGATTGCAGGCGATTAAATGACTTACTGACTATACAGTTTTCTAACGAATGATAAAAAATATAAAAATAAAATAAGTTTTTTTGTTCTTTTATATAGTCTTAAAGGTTAAAAAAACTTTAAATACTAGCAGGCCGCCTAACATTGCCCTGTCGTAAAATATGCTTTAATATATTTTGATAAATGCAGATTTCGTATTTATTATTGTATTAGATTGGATAAAATATATTGTGATGATTTGAAAATAGAAAAAATAGTGACTCGCGCATTGAGGATTTCACTTTTCCTTTAGTGTTAATGCATGAGCTATCAGGACATTTTTGCTTCAAGGCTAAAAATTAACACATGAAAGAATAGCTACTAATTTACGTTAACTCCTTATTCCTGATATTCATAAATGATCTTCTTGATAAAATAGTGTCCGGGATGGGTATATTTGCTGAGGATACCACGATCTATAACAGGCATGAAGGGAAAACGAACGATCACGTATCCAAGACAATGGCGGAAACCCTAGAAGAAGGTATCCCGTCTGTAGTGGAATGGGATCTAAAATAGATGGTAACGTTCAATTGTGCCAAGACTAACCTAATTTCCTTTAGTAATTACAAGATACTTTCTCAACCACCAATAGCTATGGCTAGAGAAAAATTACCTGAGAATTTGTCATTCAAACTCCTCGGCTTAACGTTCAGAGAGCACATGAGTTGGAACAACTGCATCAAGAGCAAGGCAAAGGCTGATCCGAAGAACGTGAGATCTCTTTACCGTGCTAGAAAGTTACTTATGCCTTAAAGTATTCTGTACATCTATAAGGGCACTATTCGCCCATGTATGGAGTATTGTTGTCCCATTTGGGCTGGTGCATCTGCTTCTAGTCCCTCACCCCTGGACAGGGTTCAAACGAGAGTTGCTTACCTGAGAGGTTCTCAATGTTTATCTCAGCAATAACCTCTGTCCCATCGACGAAATGTTGCATCCCTCTGCCTGTTTTATAAATATTTTAATGATGGCTGCTTCAACGAACTACAAGCCGTGGAACTCCTTCGAAGTAAATATACCGACCAACACAGCAAGCAACAAAGTCCCATACCTACACACTAGAGGTCGCTATATGTAGGCCTTCTGCTCTATTAGTTACTTCCGGGTTCCTGCCTCCCCTAATTGTAATGACATGCAGAATGTCAAGTGTAATCTGAACAGACACTTGGTGCTCAGCTCCATAATAGTAGCCTTGAAACATATATCTCTCACATTAAAGTGGAACTCTGGCTTGTTTGGGGTGAAAATGTAATGGAAGAATATTCGTAATTCCGTCGAGCAACCCTTCAAAGGCATATTCATTTTTTTTTAATTTTCACACTTTTGAAACGATTTTCCACGGCTATAACCGAAATATATATATATTTTTTTTACATTTTTACCCCAATCAAGTCACATAGCAACTTTGGTGTAGGGGTCTTCTATAAGGGGCAACACCTACTGGGGTACTATGTAGGGATTTGGGCAGCAAAATGTTGGTTAACGTTACACTTGAACTTCTGCATGTTAGTACATTTGGGGAAGCAGGGACCTGGAATGGAATTCCAAATCTCGCGGTTCTGGGAAAGAAACTACTGGCGTAGAAAGACTTTTACATCTAGGGATCTCTACTGTGTGGGGGTGGGATTTAGCTGCCTCATGGGTTTGTCCAGGGTATCTCCGATATGTAGGCACAAGTGTTTGCAGTTCGTCAGAGCATTCACCATTAAAATACTTGTAGAACAGGCAGAGGGATGCAACATTTCGTCGAGGGGACAGAGACTGAATCTTAGATGCCAGTTCAGGGCCTATCAGGTTGGCGACTTTCTTTTTAACCTTGCCTATGAGCGAGAGACTAGTAGCAGATGCACCAGCCAAAATGTGACAGCAATACTCCATACATGGGCGAATGGTGGCCTTATAGAGGCACAAGATACGTTCGGGTGTTATTAGTTTTCTAGCACGGTAGAGAGAGCCTACCTTCTTCGCAGCGACCCTGACAATGCGTTCAATGTAATTGTTCCAACTCATCTTTCTTATGAACGTTAGGCCAAGGAGTTTGTAAAGATGTACTCTCAGATAAAGAGTCACTGCCCATTGCTATTGGTGGCAGAGAAAGTTTCTTGTAATTATTGAAGGAAACCAGTTTAGTCTTGGCAGCATTGAATGTGACCATCCATTTTTGTCCCAATTCCACTACAGATTGGAGGTCATACTCTAGTGTTTCTGCCGTTTCGTTAGATATGTGTACATTTGTTTTCCTATCGTGCCTATTATAGAGTGTGGTGTCAACTATATATACCCATTTCAGAAGCAATTTTGTCGGGGAGGCCATTTTAAAATATTAGAAAAAATAGAGGTTCAAGGATAGCCCCTTGAGGAACTGCCACATTTATATCATATTGTTTAGTTGTATGACCGTCGAGGACAACCTGGATTTTTCTCTTATCTAAGAAGCATTCAATTATGTTGGGTATTCTTCCAGGGATACTGTATGATCTAATTTTCCTGACGAGACCCTCATGCCATACCCTGTTAAAAGCCTAAGATATATCTAGAGCTACCGCTTTGCCCTCCTCCGCTTTGACCAGTGAATGGTATATACGTTAAGAGATTACACTGAGGATGTGTGCTGTGTATCGGGCTTGTCTAAATCCATATTGTTTGTCAGTCAGAAGTTTACCATCTGTAAGGTGATGGACTAGAGCATGGTTAATTATGGTCTCAAATATTTTGTTGAAAAGTGGGAAGAGGCTAATGGGGCGATAATTTGGTGGGTCATTTCTTTCGCCAGAATTTTTGAATACTATAAGGATTTGCATGAGTTCGAATACCCTACATATTAAGTTTTATGCCTGTAGACTAAAAACTGACAAAGAAGTTTGGTAGGCAAAATTTTTAATACAATTATATATATATATATATATATATATATATATATATATATATATATATTCATTATGTGAGTATGCATGTATTATGTGTGCATGTACGTTGCATGTAGCTGTATATGCATATGTAACCGTATATATGGATATGTAAGCGTGTATCTGGATGTCACTTGTAGAGGCATGCATAGATATCTGTACATTTATGCACACAATTTTTTTAATGTAGGCGTAAACATTGGTCTGTGGTTAAAATATAATTATTGTTATTAATGATATTATTATTAGTAGTAGTAGTAATAGTAGTAGTAGTATTTTTATTATAAATATTGTAATTATTATTCATATGCATAGAGTGACCTTTGGGTCAAAACCACATTGCAGGATCTGGTCTCATACTGCAATTAACTTTTTATGTTTTCGATCAGTAAATGACAAATCCTTCAGAACCGAGACAATTTTTGTTTTTATTTTTATTTTTATGTCTATTTTCCCCTACCAAGTGCCCCCTTTTTTGTAATAAGAGTCAATGAAATTCACTCCACATTAGAAGCCGACATTGTCTCTAAGTTTGCCCTCGTGGGGAGGTATATTATTATCATTATTGGCTCACATGGAGCTTTCACACAAGTCAACAAACGATCTGATTGGAAACCTGTGGTATTCTCTGGAAGCTGAGTGACAACAAGTCTCCCCAGACGTCCAGACCTCTCCACCTCCTTCGATAGCATTTGCAAATGGATTTGCATCATCGCAACAGCCGCTTACCATTGATTTCTCGCCGGTAGTGGCCATTGGTTTATGCTGGAATTTGAGTGGCACTCAGCCTCCCCAAGGTCCCAGTTCTCTTTGCGCTTGTCCAGCCGAGGTCTGGTTGGCGCTCGCTCCTCGGTCTTTCAGTCCTTATTGACCCTTCTCTGCCCTTTGGTATCATTTTTTTTTTGGGGGGGGGATCGGTGATGAAACAATGGGGGGAGTGCATGATGGGGGGGTGTAGAACTTGTAAATATGCAGTTTCGGTGTTCTCCATTCCCTGTTGCGCTTATTCGTTATATTGTCTTGTATTATTCTCCGCATTCAAGGGTTTTCCTTAATATTTCAGTCGTTTTCATTATCGTTAGTCGTTGTACTTTTGCAGTTATTCCTCTGATTCTAATTTCTGACATTCTTTTTTCGAAGTATTATTATTATTATTATTATTATTAGTATTATTATTATTATTATTATTATTATTATTATTATTATTCAAAACTATTGCTATTCTTATTAGCACTTTACTATATTTATCTATAAATATTTTCTTTCAATTTTTACTATTATCATTAGGATAACTATTAATAACATTATTTCACCGTACAACAAATTTATTTAAGTTTCTAAACATTTATTAAACATATTGAAACCAATTGCGTCTCTTGTTTTGCCGGTTGTAAATAAACGTTAATATTTTTTCACAACGTTTCGGTCGATAAAACCTACGACCGTCTTCAGGTTTATCTTATCAAAATTTTATCCAAATTCCCGATTTCGAGAGAAGCATTCAACAGTTCGACAAGAAACACCTGAAAAAACGGTTATACTTCGCAAGAATTTAAAAAAAAAAGATGAAAAATACAACATTCTTCTTCCACCAAGGCAAAAATAATTCCGGTAACCTCTTGTTGCAAGAAATGAATACTGCCAAAGTTAAAAATGTCAGTTTTTCCTTTTTTTTTTTTCATTTCGATACATTTTTGTGATCAAGAGCGGAGGACCGCTGGCTATATAAAAAATAAAATATTAAATAAAAAAATAACATCGTTTTATGTTTAAAAAAGCTCATTGCCTGGAAATATATATATATATATATATATATATACATATATATATGTATATATATGTATATATATATAGTATAAATGGTAATTAATAAAAACTGAAGAAAGCGCTCAATACTGTTGTAGAGCAAATATGCGTTTTATTTTTTTATTACCGTATCTTTCTGTTAAGTTACATTATTGTTACATTATAACGTATATATATATATATATATATATATATATATATATATATACATATATATATATATATATATATATATATATATATATAAAATGAAATAAAAAAATTTTGTAAATTTTTTTCCTCTTCTTCTTCCCTGATCTTCCTTATTATGTCTCGGCAGTCGTGTGAAAAGCATATCTTATTTTTCTTTTAATAATATTATTGGATTTTTCCCCTTTTTTTTCTTTGTACACAATTGTGAATTATACATATATATATGTATATATATAAGAGCAAATAGTTAATATAAACACACACACACACACACATATATATATATTAACTATATAGCTCTTCTATATATACATATATGTGTGTGGGGGTGTATATACACACACACAGACACACAAACACACACACACACATATATATACATATATATATATATATATATATATATATATATATATATACATTTATGTGCGTGTGTTTGTGTGTGTGGCGGTAAAGGGAGGACAGGGAAAACAAATCAAGTTATATGTGCAGCAACATTTCGTCTTCATTTCTATACTTCTTCGGGACGATTAAATTGAAGTTAATAAAATACTTATACGGTATTTTTAAATATAGTTTTGCGAAAATCGGTTTTTGTTCTACTTCAGAACGAGAAACCCCGTTTGTATTAAAATGTGTAAAGCGTTATGGTGCGGCTGATAAAAAATTAACGTCAAGAGAGAAACGTATCATTGATTTACTTTATAGTTGTCCAATAGTGATAATTTAAATGGCGTTAAATACCCAACTTCAGTTTTTTCTGCGTGGTCACATTCGACCCAACTTTTTACAATCATTCTCTGCTATCACAATTTCCCAATTATTTTTTCATAACCTCACTGTATATTTATATATATATATATAATAAGTTTCATATCTGTAGACCAAAAACTGACAGAGGAGTTTGGTAGACCAATATTTAATGAATATATATATATATATATATATATATATATATATATATATATATATAATTTATATGGGGATGCATGAATGATGTATGTACTATATATAGATATGTATGCGCATATGTTGATGTCAATTGTAGATTTATGCATAGATATCTGTACATTTATGCACACATTATTTTATGTATGGTTTGGTTACTATTGTTCTGTGGTTATATTCTTCTTCTTCTTCTTCTTCTTATTATTATTATTATTATTATTATTGATAGTATTATTGTCCCACATGGAGCTTTCACACAAGTCAACAAACGATCGGTTTGGAGACCTGTAGTGTTCTCTTGAAGCTGAGTGACAACAATCCTCCCCAGACGTCCAGCTCTCTCCACCTTCTTCAATAGCATTGCAAATAAATCTGCGTCATCGCAACAGCCTCATACCATTGATTTCTCGCTGATTGTAGCCATTGGTTTATACTGGAATTTGAGTGGCACTAAGCCTCCCCACAACCCCAGTTCTCTTTGCGCTTGTCCAGCGGAGGTCTGGCCAGCGCTCTCTCCTCGGTCTTTCCATCAACCTTGACCCTTCTCTGCTCTTTGGTATCACTTTTCTATGGGGGACGGTGATAACACAATGGGGGGATGAATGATGGTGGTGTAGAACATTGATATGCAGCTTCGGCGTTCTTCATTCCCTGTAACGCTTCTTTGTTATATTGTCTTTTGTTATTCCCCAGATTCTTGGGTTTTGCTTAATATTTCAGCCGTTTTGTTTATCGGTAGGCGTTGTATTTTTCAGTTATTCCTCTGATTCCAATTTCTGACATTCTTTTTTCGAAGTTTTTCGGAATTGTTCCTAGTGCTCCTACTATTATCGGTACTATTTTGATTTTTTTCATCATCCAAATCCCTGTTAACTCTCTGGCTAGCTCTGTGAATTTGCTTCGTTTCTCCTTTTATTTCATACTCACTCTGCGGTCAGCTGGGACAGCAAAGTCAACGATTTGACATAATTTTTTTGTTGATTATTACGACATCTAGTCTTCTTGCTTCGATGGGTTTGTCCGTCTGTATGTCCATGTCCCATAGGATTTTGTGGTTCTCGTTTTCGAGTGCTGTTGCGGCGTTATGCTTGTACCATTTGTCTGTACGCTCAAAATGCAGTCGTTTGCATAATTCCCAGTGCACCGCCCACCCCACTTGGGCATGCCTGTTTTTGTATTCCTTTTGGGCGAGTTTTCTGCATTAACTTACTATATGGTTTATCGTTTCGTCTCTCTCTCCACATTGTCTGCATTTGCTGTTTACTTGTGTTTTATCGATCTTTGCTTTGATATGGTTGGTTCTTATCGAGTTATCTTGTGCTGCAGTTTTAGAGATTCAGCTTCTCTGTTTATATGTCCTTTTCGCATCCATGTCCAGGTGTTTTCGTTATTCTCATCTTTTGTCATTCTTATGAATCTTCTGTGGAGCTGTTTCCCTTCCCATTTCTCTTTTCTCGTTTTGTCGTTTGTCTCTCTGTTTTCTGTCTTATTGTTGTTTTCGGTGTTTCTCGCTGCCATTAATATTCTTTTAGTGTTTTGCATTATGTATTTTTTTAGTTCTTTTTTTCGTGTCTTTCACACAGTTTCTATACAGATCAGTCCTCTCCCGCCGTGTTTTCTTTTCACGTAGAGTCTGTCAGTATCATTATTATTATTATTATTATTATTATTATTATTATTATTATTATTATTATTATGAATACGAACAGATTTGCCTTCTGGCCAAGACCACATTGAAGTATATCCTCTGATACTGCACTTCGCCTTTTACTGCTTTTGGTCAGTGAATGAGAAATCCTTCATGACCAAACTGAACTGATAGGAAATATCTTCGCGGAAATTTAGTGGATTTAATCGTATTCTTAAAGATTTTTTTTTCTTTTCCCCAAATGTTTACTTTAATGTAACCAATACTTTTAACGGCAGATAAATCAATTATTATTTTTTATATACTTCTAAGTGAGGAAAAATATTACTTCATGTTTTTTAACATTTTTCGTAGCTTTTTTACTTGTTTCCAAAATTTTCGTTTTTGTTTGATTGTTTTCTTATTTACTGGACCACCTCTTAAATCATGACGCGTACTTCAAATATTTAAACAGCAAAATTATTAGAGCATTTTCGCTGTTCCCCTCTATTACATATCTCGTTGTGTAAAGAACTATGCGTTAATTTGATGCCGTTGGGAGGAAGGAAAAGACATTTTTTTTTCAACCGTCACTACAACGTTTCCAGGAAAGGTAAATATGTACTGTGTGATCTCAGCAAACAAGGAGTATTACTTTTTATCATTGTATTATTATTTACTCACTAGGAGTATTCACACAGGCTATCATAAAATATTTTTCTCTCTCAACATATGGTTTTCTCCGTTTTCTAAGTGACAATAAATCTACTAAAATTTCTCGTACTATCTCCCTCTTTCTATAACTTTTGCCGATAAATCTGCGAAACTCCAACAGCAGTTTACCCTTGATTTTTCACTGGAAAATAACTATTTATCCACGCCTGCATTTGGAAGGCAAAAAGCCACCATAAGGTCCTAGTCCGCTTCAGACTATTCAAGTGGAAGTCTGATCAGTACTTGTTCTCCTAATATGTTTTATTATCCTTAACCTTTCAAGATTGTTTTGTGGGGTGCCAATTGATGCCGATGCCACACACTCTTATGGAGAAATAGTTACCTTACACTTATATGGTTTTATTTTTCTTGATTCTATGTGACGTTCCTCAGTTTCTATATATCCGGTTAGCGTTTGTAGCTCATATATTTTTGTTTTCGCATGTGCTTATTCTTAAAGATTTTCTTATATGTATTCTTTATATCTTCTAAACCATCGCCATTATTAAAAATTCTCTCGTGATTTAAGCGAAGATGTTCGGTGTTGTGCCTAGTGCTTCTACACTTATTTTAGTTATACTTGAGTGCAATGCATTGTGTATGGTCAAAAGTATCTTTGTATTCTGATCAAGTTGCTTCAGTACCTCTTTTATCTAGTCGATGGAGCGTCCATGGTATTTTAATAGTGAGTTTTCCCACGTGTGTATCGTTTATTGGATTAGTATTACTTATTGTTAGTTTTTGATCCAATTTTTATTCTTTTGTTTTATTAATTTGATAGTGTCTGATTTAAGCGCCCTCTGATCTTTTTAGTATTTATGGTCGCCTTGAGTTCCTATTTTTCATTGGTTGATCTTCATTTTTTCCTCGTTTTATAACTAACAGTACTCACTTACCCAATTCGAATTCAATTCAACTATCCTGGCTGAAGTTATTGTCTTTTGTTTTTCGAAAACTTTCAGGTCGTCCATAAACCTTAGGTGGTTCATTCTCTCATCCGTATTCATAAACCTGTATCTCGCTTGTCATTTCTTAATGCATTCTTACGAGACGCGATGCTTATTATAAACACTAGTAATGATACGGAATCTCTTTATAACGTACTTGATTTAGCATTTTTATAATAGTTATATATTGTCCTTATCTATGTTGCATTTATTTTTCAATAAAAATGATGATCTTATCTGGTATTTTATACATCCACAACCATTCTATCATCCTTGCTTTAAGCCTGTCGTGTGCTTTCTTGTAATCGATCCATGACACTGCATTGCATGCCATTGATGTTTCTGATCTTACCCCGTTTCAGGATCTTTGGCTAATGAGTACTTAATAGGTGATACATTTCTTCTTTCCATTTTCGGCATCATTTATATTCTGTTTTGAAGTATTCCTCGATTATTAACTTAGTTGCGAATTTGTTTTCATAGATGTTCTACTAGCTGGCAGCCCAGCGTTGCCCGCCATTACAAGGTCGTATAATCCGCTTAAACAACATGAAAAAACACACACAGAGACACACATACACACACACAAAATTAGCAACTGTAACTAAATTGCGTAATGATGTGATACTAGGCATTGCTCCTCATCCAAACCACCGGAACCGCCAAAGATTAGGTGGACAACAGCTGGCAATATGAAAACAACGGATCCATGACCTTCGTAAATAGAAGGAGGCCTAATCGCTGAAAAATGATGTCATGCATTAAGTACAAGTAAGCGAGATATGTTGAACTATCTGTTGTCTATAATTAAAGAGAGTTTTTTCAAACAAAAAGCATTAGAAAACTAACGTTTCCCGGCACCCCTCCCCCCATTTAATCGAATGGTTGCAAAGATTATAGAAGAGCTTCAGGAAATTGTAGAAATTATAGAAATCAAAATTACTGTTAAGATGCACTAGATAACCTTCATAAGCATGGCCATTTTGAAAGCACTTGGACAGGGTGCAACAGAAGCATACTTGATCGACAAATCCACACAAAGCTACATTAACAGCTAACGCAAAACCTGAAATAATCTAT
>NC_136521.1:61342505-61355005 GCF_053919585.1 Euprymna scolopes | reverse complement strand
CGTTTGACAAGACGTTGCAATCCTCATGTATGTATGTAAGTATGCCTAAAACTTGCGAAAGCGTAAACGGATTTCACAAGATCGGTTTCATTTTGAATGCTCGAGATCTCGGATGAAAAATATCGAAAACTTGGCCAAGAACATTAATTCCGTCATCCTCAACTGGGCAGTTTTCTACTAGGAGGGGTCATCTTTTGCGAGCCATTTTTGCAAGTTATCGTATCGGTTGGATTGACTTTGCCAAATTGTAATGTACCGAACTTCCCATCGCGGCATGGCGTAGCGGTAAAACGTCAGGTTTTCTCTCACTTTCTTTTCTTCCTTCGCGTCTTGGGTTCGAGCCTCCCTGGCTACTACTACTTTTTTTTTTCTCAAAACACACCCCAAACACCCGGTCAACGTCGGGCAACGCCGGACACACAGGCTAGGATATCATAAAAACAAAGCTGCTACCGTCAATTGAATTACAAAACTGAAATGTTTTTTGTTTCGTGATAGCACAAAGAAGTGTTAAAACTAAAATAATTTTGGGGAAAAAATATTTCCTTATGGTTTTGTATTTCGTTTCGTTCCATATTTTAACTAACCCGAGGCCACTTCCTGTGTCTTAACTTTGTGTACTCAATCTTTGGACTTAAGCTTTCTGTGTAAAAATTCGTTTTCTATCTCAAATAAGGTGTGTCGTATGGCTTGGATTTAAACAGTCACCATTTAGCATTACATCTACACGTTCATATTGGAGAGATGAGCAATAAGATGCCTATTCCTATCACGTTTAAACTTCAGCGTTTTAGTACAAGCAGGGAAATACAAAGCATATTCGTTCAATCTTAACCTGGAATTTTTTTTTAATGTTCACACCGATTTTTCCCGGCTAAAAACTAAATATAAAGTTTTGCATGGGTTCCAATACCATATATATGAAGTTTCATGTGTGCAGACCAAAACTGACAGACGAGTTTAGTAGGCAAAATTTTTAAACAAATATACATTTTTATATATATATATATATATATATATATATATATATATTCTTCAAAATCACTGGATTCGATATATATATATATATATATATATATATATATATATATATATATACATATATATATATACATATATCATTTTTTTCATTTTTTATTGAGCCTATAATAAATTTATATTACTGTTTCCATTGGATTTTCACCCTCGGAGATGAGGTAGAGTACCAATTTCATCGGAATTTATAGGTGGACTGAAGTTTAAACTTACAGAAATGGATAGAAAGTTATTGGGGGGGTATTAAATAGAGAGGGAGGTCGTGTGGTAGTGTGAGGAGGTTGTGAAAAGACGATAAAGAGCTTCTATTAGATACTATTTTATCGTTTTTTTATTACGTTGTTTCCCTTGAAAAGAAATATATATATATATATATATATATATATATATATATATATATATATATATCCATACAACACAATATATAGAACGAGGTGTGTATTTATTATAACCTTTTTATGGAAATATTAATATCTCATTAATGTAGAAGACAAAGGGTGGACTTTTTCTGCTGGCCCTGTTTGCCGCGTGTATGTTCCTTAAGAAGAAACAGGTGCAACGAGTTCATCACAGCATATTACGTTTAGATACTTTAGATATAGATAGATGTTTAGATACTTGTAAAACAGGCACAGACATGCAACATTGCAGCGATGGAACAGAAGTTGGAACATCGCCGATTGTGCCAGACCTATAATAGTTAAGGTTTTTGGATCTGCCTAAAAAAGTGAGACTACTGATATGTGCACTACCCCAGCTTGACAACAATACTCCATACATGAGGTAATTAAAGCCGTGTACATGTATATGATACTTTGTGGGGTGAGTAATTTTCAAGCACGGTGGATGGAACTCATCTTCCTTGCAAAAAGATTGACAATGCCCTCAATATTTTTGTTCGAATTCATTTTGCATGTGAATTTTTATCAATTAAGGTGAAGAAACTGCTGAAAATAGTCAACGGCTTGAGACGGGGGAGATTAATGATCCAACGACCATGTGTATTGAAGTAAACCTACCAAATCAGTAGTGGAGCCTCAAAGGCGAACCACTGTGCTGAGCTAACCCCGACACCTCATGTAATCAAGCCGGTGCCAAACGTACTGCTTGCTTTCCTCTGGAACACACTAGCAAGGTCGAGAGGAGGTCTTGAGTACTGAACAGATTAGGAAATCCGTACTCTTTGTCCAGCCCTGCGCCCTGGATAGGTAACAGTACACCTTTCAGGCGTGATTCTCTGTCGTCTATCGAGATGGAAGGACGCCAACTATATGAATGTTAAGCCTAGGTGTTTGGTGGATGAGCTGAAGTAATCTGATATTTATTATAGCAATTAGTGGTCGAAAAGAATGTTTGTAGTTGGTAGAGGAAAGAAATTTAATCTTAGTAGCATTAAATGTTACCTTTTATTTACGACTTGCCTCTACTAAGGACTGATGTTTGTTTCTAGGGTTTTTGCGATTAGTCAGATAATATATACAAGTATAGAAACTGATGTCCGTGTGTGTGAATTTGTTAATTATTGACCCCGAAACGGCTGAGAAGATTTTTTTTAATTTACAGAATAAAAACAGGAGGAAAACGTCTGCCTTAAACCACTAACCTATTTCTAAACCAGATCCTTTGTTCGATAAAATGCATGCCCATTGGTTGATAGGAAGGGGCGCGGTGGATACTAGCAAACTGATTGGCTAACTAAAATCCTCAACAGAAGAGGACCATATAAAAACGAGAAACAACCACAGAATTCGCGCATAAACCTGACGAATCTTAGAGTGGATGAAACGCCGAATATTCAGTGTAGCTTAATCGCCATATATATTTCGTTAGAAAAGCATTCCATTTCATCCAAGGCATGCCAATTGTTAAACAAAAAGTAGTTACTATAGGCTTTAAAAAGAAAGGTACAATATTCAATTTGAAATGTATTTATCTTCAAAGTGCACTTTTATGAATTTTACAAAGTAATGTAAAACATTTAATTCCTTACTTTGTAATAGGTATAAAAGTTCACTTTGAAGATAAATAAATTTCAAATTGAATCTTGTACCTTATTTTTTAAAGCCTAAAGTAAAAACATACTATAGGCTTTAAAAATAAAGGTACAAGATTAAATTTGAAATTTATTCTTCGAAGTGCACTTTTATAAATTTTACAAAGTAATGTAAAAAATGTAATACCTTAACAGTAGAACATTTAAAGATAAATGTTAAATTTCAATTACATTTCTTGCGGTTAACGGTGACCCACTGGATTTGATCTTTGCTAATTAAGTTAGAGATGGCTATCGACCTGTGTTAATCGTGACACCCTGCACTGATGATTCCAGAAAAAATGAAACACTAGGGTATTTTAGTATTAAATAATCATTATAGTAATATATATATATATATATATATATATATATATATATATATATATATATATGCGTAAGTTAGAAAAGCATTTCATCAAAGCCATGAAAATTGTTAAACAAAATGTTTTTACTGTTGCCATTAAAAATAAAGGAACGAGATTCAATTTGAAATTTATTTATCTTCAAAGTGCACTTTTATAAATTTTACAAAGTAAGGTATAAAAATGTATTCTCTGTTGCACTTGTTTAAAAAATAATTGAACATTTTTATATCTATATCATTAATTGCTAGATGAAAGATTATGTTTTTAAGTGCAACAAAATGTACATTACATAAAATAAATCCAAGGTATTTTTTGATTTAATATAAATTAAATTTTTATACCTTACTTTGTAAGCTTTATACAAGTGCACTTTGAAGATAAATACATTTCAAATTGAATTGAATTAGATCTTACTTGATAACAAAAAGTGTAGCTGAGGGATATATATATATATATATATATATATATATATATATATATATATATATATATATATCCGCACACACACATATATATATACACACGCAAACATGTATATATATACACACGCGAACATGTATATATATACACACGCACACACATATATATAAAGGCAAACACATATATGTATAAACAAATAAAATATGTATATATATACACACATATATTTGGTGTATAATATATATATATATATATATATATGTATATATATAAATATTCATATATGCAGCAAGTCGCCATATATATATATATGCATATATGCATGTATATATGTATATATATGTATATATGTATATATAAATATACATATTATTTTTTAATAAAATAATTAAATACCTACACACACACGCACACACACATATATATAATTATATATAATTATATATATATATATATATATATAATTCAACATGGTGTATATTTCTTGAATATATGGAGTCCTGCATTCAATGTAATCTCAATTTATTCTCCATTTTTATTACTAAAATAATTCGGGTTCCAATTCTTACCTTCATCGCGAACATGGTGTGACATAAAATGGCCATTTATGGCCACAAGGATTTATAGCTTTTTTTATTGTTGTAAGAATGTCCTGAATTAATGAAAAAAGTTCCGGAAACGGATTGCTTAAAACAGGTTACAAACATACGCATTAAACATGCCGAACAAAAAGATATCTATTTGGTGTATCTATCCTTTAATCTATCTAACATTTATGCGCAAACATACGTGTATACATGGATGCTACTTATAATTCGCGTCGGGACGATTTATCTAATTTGGAATAGAGAATCGAAAAAAAAAACAGAACTATTTTGGGATCGGAATCGGTATGCGGATCGCAGAATTTGTGCCCATTTTCCGATGCCAACAACGATTCTTGTAATCAGCTTTTTTTTTTCTTTTTTTTTTCTTTAAAGAAAAAAATATATTCTCCGGCTGAGAGCAATGCTAAGATAGTTAATATTAATTAATTTAACCTATTAGTAAATCTAAACTCGATGGATCATCCCTTACAAGTGCATCCTAACGTTTAAGAACATATCTGCATATTTAACATGTGAAAAATAATAGTATTATATGTAAAGGTTTAGAAAGAATTGGAATCGGCAAGTGTATCGGAATCGGAAATTTAATACGGAATTGTAATCGTATCGGAATCGGAAAAATATTCGAACCGCCCCATCACTATTAATAATAGAAATACTCATGTTATATAGGTTCTTATTCAGAGAGAGTCTTTGAGTCTTATTAGTCTTAAAGAAAGTTTTTTAGAGATATGTTGTGTAAGAGTTCTAGAGAGGAATGTTGTGAGAGATTGTTCGTTCCGTGTTCGTGTTATGACGATGTCGTTGTTTCTGTAATGAAGCGATTCATATATATTAAAACTGTTCTTTACTTAGACGTGTAGAAGAAGAAACTCTTAGGTTAATAGATGTGTTGCTATGTGAAGCTCTTAGAGTGAGGAGATAGTGTTCAGACAGTCTTAGTGTAGATATGAGATGTAGATTCACATTGTGGATATGAGATGTGTATGTCACTACATTTAATAACACAGACATATAATAACAATTCACTTTACCTTTTTGTAAGAATCACAAACACAAAGACGAGCTTTATCAAAACACATGATGGGTTTATTTCTTCACGACTGGCCGTGGTTTTCTCATCAAGAATTCAAAGCTTCACATTTTAGTTTCAAAGTGACCGCCTCGCTTCCTAGACGTTCGAATTCCCAGACCCTCTCTGATTTTCTCACTGACTGTCTCCTTAACTAACTAACCCTCACTTCCTATATTGAGAAATCCACGCATCCCGGCCACGTGAGCAAAATTCACGTGTTTCAACATGCGCGACTTTGCACGTTTCCGACATTATGATTTCCCAATAACCTATTTTTTCTTTGATGTTTTTACAAAGGAATTCAACCTACATATCTAATTTATTTAACCCATATTTTATTATCCACATTCTTTCTAACAAGTGAATAGTTTATTTATTATTTATTTCATCAGAATTAACAATTTACTGGACATTCCATTTAAACCTATTTTTCTTTAAAACTTATATCCACGGTTCGATTTCTGCTTTCTCTCATTTTATTTTCATTTTAAGTAATCTCTCTATTTTTATACTTACATGAAAAGGGGGCAGCCCTTGTCATGTAACACTCATACTCATATTATATTTTATCAATAGCTACATATAACACAATACTTTTGCATATACTTTATATTATTGTGTTTCCTTGGGAGTAAACTTTAGTCGACGTACTCAGAAATCAAGGCTGAATTGTGCGTCTTGCTTGTTTTCTATAATGGCAATCATAATAAAAAATATGTTTGATGCTACTCTTTCCGTTGATATATTTAATAGATAAGTTGAATCTATCCTATCTGATATAAGAGTAGTATATCAAAAGACCTGTGCAACAATCATTAAAAACAGTGTTTTTATTTATATATTTTTTTAATTAACTTTTTCACCCCAAACAAGGCACATTGCCACTTTGGCGTCTGGGGCTACTATCATGGGCATAATCTACTCGGGTACTATGTAGGGAGTTGGGCAGTAAGATGTCGGTTCACGTTACACTTGAACTTCTGCATGTCAGTACAGTTTGGGAAGCAGGGAGCCGAGAGGGAATTCCAAAGTCTAGTGGTTATGGGGAAAAAACTACTGGAGTCCCCACTGTGTAAGGGTTGGATTTAGTTGCTTGTCGAGTTCGTCCAAGGTATTTACGTTTTAGGGGCACAAGTGATTGCAGTTCATCAGAACAGTCCCCATTAAAATACTTGTAGAATAAGCAGAGAGACGCACCATTTCGACAGATAATTGTAGTACTTAATGCAAACATGACATACTACGAGTTATACATTTACAGCGTTAGTTCATGCATTGTTTATGAATCCGTCCTTACAACCACACTTCCCTAGCCTTTTTTCACCGTAAACAGCGGATAAACTCATTTCTGTTTCGATATATAGTGAGTTTGTAAATTTTTACTGTCTGCTTGATAATCACTGTTCTGGTGTAAGCCGCGTTATCTGACATGTGACGTCTACAATTGGCGTCAGTCGAATCTTACCCTACAGGGTATGTGTCGCTAGTGTAATCTGACCAACGTTTTTGCTAACTGCTCTTAGTGTCGTCATGAGATTGTGTCGCACCTTGTATGATATACACTTTGTCCCATATCCTCTTGCCGATCGTAGCCAATTATTAATATAAAGTTCTGTTTTTAAGACGGAAAAAGGATCTCTATGCGATGTTAAATTTATTTTGGGTGTGTACGCTATCTTACACAATTTTGATTGTTTCCGTAGAAGTTTATCAAAAACCGATCCAACCTGTATGGAAATTATTTAATTTGAGACTGTGTCGGGATGTCCTATACACTAGCATGGATTATTATAAGCCTTCGTCTGTTAGTGCCTTTTTATTAAAATGAACAGTGTGTTTTCATTTACGTCAAATTTCGCCCAATCCAACTCAAAAAAGAAACTTCGGGGAAATGTTGATTAAATTCCGCTTTTAAATATCAAGTTATCGACTTTCTAATAGAAAATACTTATCGAACGACACGAAAGATTAAAAATGTCCATCACTATTTTTATTACGATAATTTTATTTTTTTATTATACCGTTCATATTTACCGGTAAATTATTTCGCCATAAAATTCATTGTTAGTCACACTGTGAGCTGAGTGTTGTATCTTCTGCAACATTGGTTTCGGACAGCTCTTCCACGTATGTAAATATATTATGGTAAGGAAGACTCATTGGCTATTTGTAATTTAATTTTACTTTGACTATTACATCTCTCTCTTCTTCTTCTCTCTTTGACGGAATAGTCATTACTTACCAGCCGTGGTACTCTTCATGAATCGTCGCCATTAATTCCCGTTCTGTATCATTCTCAGCTATGCTAATAACCGTAATGTCCTTCACGATGTCTGGCATTTTGTTTTTTGGTTTTCCGCATTATCTTTTGCTAGAGGTTTTACCAAAGATCTTTTGTTTTGTTTTGTGTGTGTGTGTGTGTGTGTTTTTTCAAAGGTATCACCACTTATAAAAACAAAAAAGAGGTCACTCGAGGATAAGGGCTAAGAGTGTACAGTAGTCAATTGGACAATATAGTAGTCGTCAGTGATGGAAATTCGGAAAATTTGTTAAGTGGAACAGCTCGTAAAGAATTTGTTTACGTTGGACTTGAACACAACCATATTGTAACCGGCTGAAAAGCAGGAAAACGGAAGACAATTCCACAGGCGTGCAGTTCTGAGAAAGAATCTTTGTTCATGGAATCTACGTTTAGGTTTAGGCACATATAAAGAGTGGAGGGGAATTATTGATAGTGTTTGTTGTGAATATTTGACGAGGGGGGACCGTATATTGAAGCTCAGTCGAGCACATGGCATGAAAATAACGATAAAGCAGAGACAAACTCCCGACATCTCTTCTGTGAGATAGAAGTTGCAGGGAAGAGAAAAGAACATCCCCTACGAGGCGACGAAGTGAATTTTGAACTCTATCAAGTCAGGACAAGTCCTTTCTAGCAGTTCCTGTCTAGCTGTAGGAAAAGTACTCCATCCTTGAATGCACCTGGCTCTTATATAGATAGATAATGGCTAAGCAGAGATATATATACTTGATCGATCGAAGGATCTCGCCATTTTTTCCGGCGGGTTTGGCAACAGATTTGATATACGTGTTTCATTTCAGATCAGGAGTAAAGGTTAAGCCCAGAAGCTTGTCAAAACATATGGCCTCTTCAAGACGAGATCCATTCATTTCAATTGACGCCAGAGTGTCGGAGGGACTCCAACATTAATATTGTGAGCTTCTTATTTTGTGCCCATCAAATATAACTCTTATGAACCTATCAGAGAGAAATGATTTAATAACTAAGAAATCATTTCCAGCGATACCATAGGTGTATAACTTGGGAAGTAAACCTTAATGCCATACCCTATCAAAGACCTTTGATATGTCAAGAGAAATTGCCCTAGAAAGGTTGCCTCCGTCGAGAGATCCGCTAGTCTTATGAGATATAACTGTAAGCACATATTCTGTAGATCATGCGGAAGGGAAACCATATTGCGTGTCACTAAGAAGATTATTTTTGCTGAGATGGTTGATTACTTCTCTATTTAATACAGATTCCAGCAACTTACTCATGACGCACAGGAGACTAATTGGTCTGAACTAAGAGAGGGATAAGCGATCACCTGAATTCTTAAATACCAAGCATACTGATGAGATTTTCCAGGGTCATGGGAAACAACTCTCCTTAAGACAACGTTTAAACAGTTTTGTAAGTATGGGCGCTAGTTCTGGTTGATTTTTTAATACTATAATTGGAATACCGTTAGAGCCGGTTGCTTTACTGGAAGCAAGGTTTTTGATTAGCTTGACAACATCACGTACAGATATGTGTATATCACATAGCGTGTTTTCTAATACAGGAGGAACTATTGGGGGTTGGCGGCCTTGGTCGCAAAGGGTAGAATTAGCTGCAAAGTTCTTTGAAAACAGTTTGGTTTTGCCTGATGCTGACGAGATGACCTCAGGTCTATTGATAATAGTTGCGATAGAGCACACGCTTCTGTTTAGGATTCTCAAAACTGGTGAGAACCAAACCGCTGCTCAGCTATTTGGCTTGACGGACTGAGCATACAACTTTCTAGCGTTGTTGTTTACTTTCTTACAATGGTTGCTTGCAGTCCTGAAAGCGGCTTTAACCTCCATACATATATAACGTTGGAAGCAATGTTAAAAGTAATTTCTGTGCGAAATGGCAGCAGCATATTCTGGAGAGAACCATCGTTGGCTGTTAGGATTTTGCTGGAACTTTTTCGAGAGTATAAAACGGTCTTTTCATACCTACAATTAACCATTCCGTCAGTTCTAATACTAAAGAGGACATATCCATTTTAAACATGGAACTCAGAGATATATCCGATATAAATGTGCGGAAGCTATCCCAGTGTATGGATATACTGTACGATGTTAGGACGCCTAATCTAGCCACATGTCCCCAAAATCGCAATTCCCTGTCATCATTGTTGCCCAGCAGTCTTCGACTTGTGTAAATTGTCGTTGGATCTTTTACGTATAATCCTGTTTACCTTGTTTTTGTTTCTACAATTCAAACTAGACATGGCGGAATTTTGACAAATTTTAATCTGAAATTGCATCTGTTTAGCTTTATTTGATTGTTTTGGAAATGTGGGTAGCTATATTCTTTTACATCTTTTGGGTTTGATATACTGTACACATAGATTCGAAAAAGTTGTCAAAAAACAAATATATAACAAATAAATGTTATCAAAGGCAAGATAAGTTACTTTTCTAACAAACTGGATATAATTTTCGTGTTTTTATTCAATTTAATATGTTTATTCAGCTCGAAAACCATACAGTGTTTAGCGATGTATTGGAAAATTCAAAATGGCGGTCGATTCTCTCTTTAACACGGTAAGTTTGGAAAAAGGTGTAATAAATAATAAACTAGACAAAATACTGTAAGAAATTCGCTCAATATATGTTACCGTGACATAACTTGACATATATTCGGTGGTTTTTAATAGTATTTTGTCTAGTTTAATATTTATAACACCTTTTCCTGAACTTACCGTGTTAACGAGAGAATCGGCCGCCATCTTGAATTTTCCAATACATCGGTAAACGCTGCATGTTTTTCGAGCTGAATTAACATGTTAAATTGAATAAAAACACGAAAATTATATCCAGTTTGGTAGAAAAGTAACTTATCTTGCCTTTGATAACATTTATTTGTTATATATTTGTTTTTTGACAACTTTTTCGAATCTATGTGTACAGTAATACAAACCCCATCTTTTTCTGTAACATTTTGACTTATAATGAAAATACTGTTGCAGATATTCTGCGACCGTTTTTTTTTAGATTACAAGAAATGTAATATACGTATACATGCCTTAAATTATATATGAAAACCTAATCTAATTAACAACTTACGCAGTGACAATATTATTCGTTCTAAAATGAAAAGTTTATAAAATATTCAAACGATGAGATGCTCCCAGAAGCCGCTTAACTTAAATAACATAAAATACAAGATACTGTCTCAACCGCATCACGTGAGGAAACAAGAATAAGATTATTGGTAAAAGAATTGCCAGAAACATTAAAAAAAAAAAAACTTCATTCTTCAAATCACCTTCCATCAATCAAGAATGGCCGAGACAAGGAGGACATTTTAATGTTGCTCCACTTGAATTATAGTGAAGTAAATTTGATACACCAAACGGGACGAGGGAAAGAGAATCTCCGCGTCCCGACGTTGGCAAGAAAAAGTGAGAATCCACAAAACGCATGACGCCCCCAAAACAAGGGAGGATCCTAATAGATAAACGTGTGTATCTAATCAGACGATTTATGGTTTTCAATTTTGTGTCGCGCACCTTCTATCAGACTTAAGTACGAAAAGTAAATCACTATTCTATTTCCGTATTTATATATTGCTTTTTGTGTTTCTGGTTTATTTTTGGCGGCTAAGGGAGTAACCCTTTATTATTAGAAAAAGACAGATGGATATAGCGAACAAGACAAAAAGTTCTGAGTTAAAGAAAACTTGAATGATACGCTGCTGTTGTTGTTATTATTATTATTATTATTATTATAATAATAATAATAATAATAATAATAATAATAATCATCATCATCATCCCACTTTTTGTGTGTCACCAGAAAATGCCACCACCTCAAATAAGTGAGGAGGTTCAAAGAGAATAGAAATACTGAGGAGAGAAATCACTAGCCAGATCTCCGCTGGATGAGTGCAAAGAAGACTGGCACAAAACTTCAGTGAAGACAAATGTCCTCTGCCAACGAGAAATCAATGGTAAGCGACTGTTGCGATAACGCAAATTCTTTTGCAAAGGTTATCCAAAAGGGTGGAGATTACTGGAAATCTGGGGTGACTACTTTTGACTCAGACTCCAGACAACACCACATGTTGTTCTCAAAGAGAAATATTTGATGATTGTCTGTTTGTCTAAGCCTAGAGAATAATAATAATAATAATAATAATAATAATAATAATAATAATAATACCACCACCGCCGCCTCCGCCACCACCACCAACACCAACAACAACAACGGAGATCTGTGGAAATTCCACAGGGGACTCATTCATATGTATTATCTTGATGTTGGAATTCTGTTAAGCGTAAATGGAGACACTCTGATATTATTCTTGTTCTTTTAAAATATTTTCTACAGTTGCAAGGACGGCTAGTGTAGTTCAGTCATGAAGTAAGCTTAAATATGATATTTTAATTTTTTAGGCATCACCACTAATCAAGGCCAAGAGGCCACTCGATGATAAGTGTTAAAATGTGTACAGTAGTCAATTGGACACTATAGTTATCGTTGGTAATGGAAATTCGGTAAATTTGTGAAAAGGCGCATCAAGAACTTGTTTAAGTTGGACTTGGAAACAACCATTTTGCGATCAGCTGCAAGGCAAGCAAATGGAAGACAGTATCTCGGGCGTGCAGTTCTAAGAAAGAAGCATTGTTCATGGAATCTACGTTTAG
>NC_136521.1:61330005-61337505 GCF_053919585.1 Euprymna scolopes | reverse complement strand
ACCTATTTATTTACACGCCCTCATTTTCATACTTTCATCATTCACAGTCCACTTTGTGTAGGCTGTTTTTGAACCAAGTCATCGACGGGTACGTCTGCTAGTATAATATAAAGCTGAACGTCTGTGTGTGTCTACATAGTTGACTATTATAGTAAACTGATCACACATAATGATACAAAAATGTATCGAGACACAGGAATGGTTATGTCTGCGTACGCGCCTTGTCCACAAAATATGGAAATAAACAAATTTAAAAATTAAAAAAAAAGAACGCTTACAAGTGTTTTTGATATAGATATAAATAATAATAATTTGATACGTATGTTTTAATTTAAATAGGGATGGTATAATAAAATGCTGGTGTCTGCGTTCGCGCCTGGCCTCCATAGAATGGAAATAGCCACACGCTTTAATAAAGACTTTTCATATCTATCTGCGTAACTATACTTTGATAATTATGTTTCAGTTTGAAGAAAGATGGTATAATACAATCATGGGGTGTTTGTTCGCGCCTGACCTCCATAGAATGGAACTATTACACAAAGTTTAACAAGGGTTTTTAATATAGATCCAAAGAATATTGTGAGAAGTGTTTCAGTGTGAACAGGTATGGTATAATAAATTATGGGGTTTATCTATTTTATTGATACTTTCATCATATTTTACTTTGGATTTGATACCCCCAAATTCGAAGCTATCTCTTTGCAACCCTTCCTTTTCATAACCTATCATACTTTCATTTCTGTAGGCTGTTTTTTACCCAGTCAACGACGGGTACTTTTTCTAGTATATATATTTATATATATATATATATATATATATATATATATATATATATATATATATATATATATATGGCGATAAAGCTACACTGAATATTCGGCGTTTCATCCACTCTAGCATTCGTCAGGCTTAAGCATACGCCTGAGGAATCCTTGAGTTGATGAAACGCCGAATATTCAATATAGCTTAATCGCAATTTATATTTTATAAATTACTAACTAGCTCTACCTACGTATTGAGCACTTTTGAAGTAAATACTTAAAGTTTATTCATAAATCTATACTTCCGTATATTAATTTTATGTGTGTAACTCAAGTTTATATATATATATATATACACTTGTGCCCGATATTATTCATACCCCTCGGATCTTTGAGATTTCTATAAGATTATTGCTCAAACCAGAAGGTAGACAATATTAAAGGGATTTCAAACAATAAATCAAGCATAAGCATTTAATTTAAACTCAACAAATAAATAAATTATGCAAGTTTGAAACATTATACAAAGAAAAACAATAATGGCACTAGTTCAAAATTATTCATACCTCTCTTACTAATAGTCAATAGCATGCCCTCTATTCTTAATAACTGCCTGTAACCGTTTTGGATATTTATCAACAAGGTTTTTACAAGCATCAACACTGATTTTTGACCATTCTTCAATGCAGTAGTTCTCCAAATCCCTCAAATTTCTAGGTTTCCGCTTTTTAACCTCAGTTTTCAATATGTGCCAGAGGTTTTCGATAGGGTTCAGGTCGGGACTCTGGCTAGGCCATTCCAAAACATTAATTTGATTATCCTCAAACCATTTCTTGACTATTTTGGCAGTATGTTTTGGATCATTATCCTGTTGAAGGACCCAGTTTGGTCCTAAATGGAGCTTCTCCGCATCCTGTCTAATGTTTTTCTGGAGTATCTCCAAATATTGCTCCTTCTTCATGGTTCCATCTATCTTGACCAAACTACCTGGACCACTAGCCGAAAAGGAGCCCCAAAACATTAGGCTACCACCACCATGTTTCACCGTGGGTATGGTGTTCTTTGGGTTGTAAGCTTCTCCTTTCTTCCTCCAAACGTAAGAAGCATCCATATGGCCAAACAATTCAATTTTTGTTTCGTGAGTCCACAAAATACTTGAGAAAACGGACTCTGGAGAATTCACATGGTTCCTAGTAAACTTTAGACGTGCTGCAAGGTGTTTTCCGGTGTGCAATGGAGTCCTTCTTGGTCTTCTTCCTTTCAGACCATTTTCATGCAGAGTCCTTTGCAATGTTTGCCTTGATATTTTTATGCCAGAAGACTCCAGATTTTCTAAAATGTCCTTAGTAGTGGTGGTTGGATTTGCATTAACACTTCTTACAATATTCCTGGTGGCTCTAGCAGACAGTTTCCTTTTCCTTCCTCTACCAATCAAGTTGTTTGTTGTGTGGTGGCTCTGGAATTTTTTGATGATGCTCTGTACTGTTGCTGTAGGGACCTCAAATTTCTTGGAAATTGACTTTTAATCTAAACCATCCTTATGTGAATTCGCAATTTTAGTCCTAAGATCATTACTAAGCTCTTTTTTCTTCCCCATTCTAATAATTTTTATTCTTTTATTAGTTTTCAGTTGATATCATTTTAATTTCTGAAAAATGCAAAAAACGAAATGAAATTAATCAAAGGTTGTATAAAAGCATTCAAAATAAGAATCAAACAGGAAACAAACAGTCAGAAACTCGATTAATACTGAAAAAATAAGGAGGTATGATTATTTTTGAACATTGCAGATTTTATAAATAGCTGTATATTTCTTTTATTACAAGTATCCCGAGATTTTAAAATGACGAAAATGATCAGAAGAGGTTTATTAAGAATATGTATCAATATGGACGTAAACAATAAATTCTAACAAAGTTACACCTAATAAACTCAATTTTCAAGGGGGGTATGAATAATATCGGGCACAACTGTATATATATATATATATATATATATATATATATATATATATATAGATCGATAAAGAGCAATAACAATGTATTGTATTCATTTCGTTTAATGTCAAGTCAAATACTAGATAACTATATATATGCATGGTCGCATTTTTTATTACTGCCATCTGGACGCCACAAAGTTTAAGAAAACTCAAAATAAATATAGCTAAACACGCCGAACTAATTTCGTCTTCTGACATTGATAGATGAGACAAACCCGTTCTCCCCTTTCGTCTGTACCATCATGCTCATCAGCCTACCCGCATCCCTTCTGCATCCAATCAGAAATATCGATCCTCTTTGTAAACAAGAGTCGAAGACTATTAGCGCCGGATTGGAATTACGTATCGATTAGCTGGGGGCCTGATGACGAGCGTTGTTTTTATCTGCGTGGGCATGTGTCATCGATCGGACACGGGAAGTCTAAACGAAGAACATATTGGTCGGACTAGAGAAAATACGTTGTGTTGCAAGAAGGAAAAGGAGGAAATAATAAAGAGACGAATGTTAAGAGGAGGAAACAAAGTGATAGAAAAAGCAGAGGAAAAAAAAGAGATGAAAGAAGTCATGAAAAAAAGTAAAAAAAGACAGATCGAAAATATAAGTAAACAATGTTTTTAAGCGGAATATAAAAGAGAAAGCGGGGAACGCGCATATGAAGATAAAATAGATAAGAAAAAAAGAAGAGAGGAAGATTATAAAGAAGATAAGACAGAGAAGATGGCGGATATAAAGTCTGCTAATAGAGAAGAAATAATAAACTACCTCATGTATATGGACGGCCTGAATCGATTTGAAAAATAAAAATAAACTTTAAATATCAATAAAGGAAGGATCGAAGAAGCAGAAGCAGGATCCAGGAGTATCCGGGTTAACACTGGAAGAGTTCGAATAGCACTGAGACTTTTACAAATCTTAATGCCACCCAAGTTCCTCCTAGTGAATAATAATAATAATAATAATAATAATAATAATAATAATGATAATAATAATAATAATAATGATAATAATATTAACATGATAATAATAACAACAATAATAATAATGATAATAATAATAATTATATTAAACTTAACAATAATAATAAACATAATAATAATAAACATAATACTAATAGGCATAGTAATAATAATAATTATAAACATGATAATAATAATAAACATGATAATAATAATAAACATTATTATAATAATAATAATAATAATAATAATAATAATAAAAATAATAATAATAATAAACATAATATTAATAAAAATAATAATAATAATAATAGTATTAATAATAAATATAATAATAATAATAAATAATTATAATAGTAATAATAATAATAAAATAATTATAATAGTAATAATTATAATAGTAATAATAATAATAATAATAATAATAATAATAATAATAAAGAGGAAAACACAAAGAATATCACATGAAATCAGGAAAACTGAAATTGTATAATTGTAAGCACACCCCTTCTGCTTCATGCTGTTTTTTTAAAAGTGTGCGTCACTCTAAACTGTCGCAACACCAAGTAATTGTGGAGAGTCACATATAATGTCAGACGCTCGCTGCATTAGTGCAAGGGGATTTGGACCTCGGGGAGGCTTATTACCACCCAAACTCCAATGGAAATCAATGGCTGTTGCGATGCAAAAAAGGTATCCTCTTCCGTTTCATTGTTGAACAGAAAAAAAGTGTCGTCAACATAACGAAAATAAATATCTAGTTTTTGAAAGTCAGATAAAGGATCCTTTTCGTGGAAACCTACGAAAATATTTGCCAAAGCAAATGTATGTGTGCTTTTGATATTGAAAGCCTTTTTACCTGCGTTTCACTCTCAGAGACTATTGATATATGTGCCGATGGCCTTTATCGCGGTCAGTTCCCAACTCCCCTTATTCCTGAGAATATTTTCGTGGAACTTATGGCATTCGCCACCATGTCGGTCGAATTCAGTTTTAATAACATTATGTACAAGCAGATAGATTGTGTTTCTATGTGTTCTCCCCTGAGATGTCCTGTATTTAAGAATTCAGGTGAAAAGTCATCTCCCTCTCATTACAGACCAATAAGTCTCCTGTGCGTCATGAGTAAGTTGTTGGAATCCATATTAAATAAAGAAGTAGTCAACCACCTCAACAGAAACAACTTTCTTAGTGACACACAATATGGTTTCAGCTCTGCAATATCTACAGCAGATGTGCTAACGGTTATATCACATAGGATTAATGAATCTCTTGACAAAGGTTTCCTTTCCAGGGCAATTTTCTTGACATATCGAAGGCCTTCGATAAGGTATGGCATAAGAGCCTACGTCACAAGATTTCCAGCTACGATATTACTGGAAATGTTTTCTCAATCATTAAATCATTTCTCTCTGATAGGTTCATAAGAGTAGTGGTTGATGGGCAGAAATCAGAGGCCTGCAGTATTAATGCTGGAGTCCCCCAGGGGTACATCCTGGGCCTAACTCTCTTCCTGATCTACATCAATGATCTCCCAAAACATATACTTAAATCATTGGTTGACATCAATGCTAATGACACGACCATCTACGGCAACACATCAAAGGCTGTAAATGACAAAGTTCTCTCTGATTCTCTCTCCTCTAACCTTGAGCGCGTGGTACAATGGGAGAAGAGGTGGCTGGTCACTTTAAAAGCATCCAAAATCAAACTTCTATCTTTACATTATCAACGCTCTGATCCCCATCTGGCATCAACTGAAATGGATGGCTCTCGTCTTGGGGAGGGCCATGTTTTGACAAGCTTCTGGGCTTGACCTTTACTCCTGATCTGAAATGGAACACGTACATCAAATCTGTTGCCAGGGACGCTGGGAAAATGGTAGGATCCTTCTACCGCTCCAGAAGATATCTCACTACTAATGCAATTCTCTATCTATATAAAAGCAAAGTACGTCCAAGAATGGAGTACTGTTGCCACATCTGGGCAGGAGCTGCTACAACAAGCCTATCTTGCCTTGACAGAGTACAAAATAGACTTCCTGGTTCAGTGGGGGATGCCCTTTCCTCTTCCCTGCAACTTCTCTCCCACAGAAGAGACACTGCGAGCCTATCCTTGTTTTATCTTTATTTCCATGGCAGGTGCTCGTCTGAGCTCCAATCTCTCGTCTCCTCTCCTCAATCTTTCACGAGAAACACCCGTCTGGCTCAAACTACTGTCACTAATTTTCCACTCTTTATCTGTGCCTAAATCCAAACATAGATTCCATGAACACAGCTTCTTTCTTAGAACTCCACGCAAATGGAATTTCTGCCGCTTGCCTGTTTCCCACCTGACTACAACTTAGACGTCTTCCAGTCCAACATAAACAAACTCGTTCATATTATATAGATTCTTTGCTTTAAAAAACAAAAGTAATTACGTGTTTACATTTTTATATCCCATTTTGCTGTGTCGGATTATTTTACTAAAGTAAGTAAAGCTTTATTATTTGTTAAAACCGTTTTTGTTTCTTTGTTTATCGATATTTCGTAGATATTATTTAGTAAGAGTGTTCAGCAGAAAAGCCAACAAACGACTACTCGAAAAAATAAATATACAAGAAATAAATGTTACCGAATACCGAAATGAAATTTTTATATAAACTACACGTGCCATAATCGAATACTCCCCAAGCACAAAATAAGGTAAACATTAAAATATGTTTATAAATATTCCTTACGTTGACGGAGCTCTCTATATTCTCTAGATTGTTAACACAGAGTGTTCAGGTGCCCCTACTTCAAATTGAAAACGGGGCTCTCCATTTAAAAGTCGCTGCCATTTTGATTGTTTTTTTAAACCAGTCGTGAATTTAAAAAAAAATGTTTACAAACTACTTAAAAATACAAACCAATGCACTTTTATACCATAAAAGTAACTTTTATTGACTATGGTAACATTAATTTCTTGTATATTTATATTATTATATATATAACATTTTCTCTTTGTAAGGAAACATCATTTTGTTCGTAACTCTTGGCTACGAATGGAAACAAAGTTGATATAAAAAATATATATTTTCGCGAAAATTATCTTTACTTTCATCATATTTTGCTTAGGGTAAAACCTTTTAGTATCATAACCTATCTCTTTACAACGCCCTTCTTTTCAAAACCTATCATACTTTCATCAGTCACAGTCTATTTTCTGTAAGCTGTTTTTTCTTCAACCCAGTCAACGAAGGGTACTTCAGATAGTATATATATATATATATATATATATATATATATATATATATATATATATATATATATATATAACCGGCAGGAATTTAACCCCTACACTGATGATTCCGTAAGCATGAAACATTAGTGTATAATTATTATATAGATATTAATTACAAATGATTAAATGAAAAACGTGCGTGTATATATATATATATATATATATATATATATATATATATATATATATATATATATATATATATATATATATATATATACCCTTCAGTAAAAAAACGTATAGATATATTTTTAACTGTCAGAAATTGTTAAACCACACTAATTATGGCTTAAGCATGAAACACTTGTGTGTATAGGTCTAAATTAATAATATATACGTACATATGATGCCTCCGTTAAGTCTCAAAAGACAAAATGTACCCCCTGTAAGGCAGCTGCACGTGAAATTGTGAGGCAAGTGTTGCGCAATCACCAACGACACCTCTCCGGAATCGGCAATGTTTGAGTCCAGTAGCAAGGAAAAGTCCAGGGTGACTTGAAACAATGCCGAGAT
>NC_136521.1:61317505-61325005 GCF_053919585.1 Euprymna scolopes | reverse complement strand
ATATTAACGAGTGATTCCAGCCCTTTTATACTAGGATTAATTAAATAAAAAACTAAAACTTTGAAAAATCATGAAGACAGTAGTAGAACAACACTGGCGGCCTTTTGCGCTGCAGAGTATATTTTTACTACATCGACATCATTATTCTCAATGTAAGTTTGCCAGCCTCTTTTGATGCTTTCGTAGTAAAAATTAAGAGATCGCTTTGTTAGTCACATTTCTGTCGCCACCCTGAAATCGGCCAACCACTCTCTTATCAGTGCTGACAACAACTACGACTTTGTAAATGTTCGACGGGCACTGGTGAATATTGGTCGTGTTCATTTTTTTTTGCATAGAGGAATACAACGACGTATATCTGCTACTAACGCACGTCCATGAGAGGATTCTCTCTTATAGTCTTACACAGTCATTAGCTGCAAAAGAGAGATGATACACGCATGTAATGAAAGCATGAGTTCGGCCACCAAAGCAATTATTTTGTTGATATGGTTTGAGAAGAAATGTATGTAACCATTTTTGTTTGCAGCTCTGTGGTGCAGTTTGAAAAATAATTTATTGTAGAGTTTTATAATAAGACTGTCTAGAAATGGTATTGAGTGTGTGCTCTTTGTTTCTTAAATAAACTTAATTGAGGGTTGGCCTCATTTATATTTTTATATTCATTATATGCGTGTTTTCAGGAAGAAAAAATAAAACACCGTTAATATATTCAAAGTAATCTGGATTTGAAAGTAATTCTCATCTGAAATCGAACACATACATCAAATCTGTTTACAAGATTGCTGGAAAAATGGTGAGATAATTCTATCGCTCAATTAGGTATCTCACTGCCGAGCAAATCCGCTGAAATTTAGTATTGTCGCCACATCTGGACAGGAACTGCACGGTGTCACCAATCTTGTGTTGGTAGAGTTCAAAACCGAATATAAAACCTAGTAAGTAATGCATTTTTTCTGCCTTGCAATCTTTTTCCAACAGAAGAGACGATCGATCATGTCTCTTCTTTCTCGTTATTTTTATAGCAGGTGCTAGTCTGAGATCCAATCTATGACCCCTCTAGCTAAAAGTTCACAAAAAAAAAACATTCGACTAGCTAGTATCACTATCAACAATTTCCCCAACAAAGATTATTTTTGCCTAACAAAGATTATTTTTGTCTAACAAAGATCATTTTTTCCTAGAACAGCCAGTCTGTGGAACTGTGTTTCCCTTGCCTGCTTCTCGACTGATTACAATTTGGTCACCGTCAAGTTTAATGTAAACAAATTCTTGTTTAGTTGCCCGTTTAAATAATCCAAATCATATCTAATCTACACAATTAACAATTACTAAAAGCCCACCTTACATTCTGTTAACACGTGTATTCGAGTGGTGACTCCCATGTAAAAAATATTGTCGGTTTTCCTGCTTACATTTTAATATGTATAATCATCATAAAACGCGCAAGATGAATGGATGCATCTTAAAGTTTTGTTTTCTCATTAAAAATCAATAGAAAAATAATCCATGCCTTTATTCTTAGATTCGTTTTCCTATTTTAAATTGTTATTTTTAAATTTCATTTTCTAAATTAATTATATTCGAATTAACGTTTGAAAAATGCATCGTGTCATTTAAGTTTATCACCTTTCATTTTTGTTATAATCCCCTTATATTTTTACAAGCTATTTGTGGCTTGTGTTGTTTTGGGGCTTAGTATTTAGGCGACTCTGCGGTTGTCGGCGAGGGTTTATAGCCGCTTAGAACATGACGCGAGTTAAAAACGCATTTTTCATACTGTTATATTTCGAGTCGAGCCGATTAAGTTATCGATGTTTTCATTTAATGTAAAAAAGAAACATAGGAACTGAAGAAAAATGGACAAAGAATGGTTAAAGAATTAGAAAGCAAGCCTTTTGCATAGAAGTGGGTTGAAGGGGTGAAATTAAAATGAATTACTGATATAAAAAGCGACAGCCCCATATTTTCGATCTGTTTTTTTTTTAAAATCAGAAAACGATTCAGATTTTAATTTAAAACTACATTAGGTAGAAATGCTAAGATGTTAAATAACTTAGAATTATAACAATAAATATGATATTTCCTTTATTAGTTTCTATATTAATATATAGTTATCTCGCTTTAGTCTGTTTCTATTCTCCTCCTCATATATATATATATATATATATATATATATATATATATATATATATATATATTTAGTATGTGATTATCGAGCTTATTATGTATCTGAATTACAACGATCACTGTTCTTTTCTTGCATTTTAATTAAATTAGTAATTTTGCTATCACATTAAAATACAATCTGCTCTTTAGACTACTGTTCTAACCACCTTTAAATTATATAAATATATATATATGTATATATATATATATATATATATAATTTGAGGTTGCTCTTTTCCAAAAGGAGGGTATCCAATGAAATATAACGAGGTTAATACAAGAGTGCTCAATAAGGAAGTATAGCAAGTTACATTTTCAATTTGTCTTTACATAAGCAGTAATTTGTTGCTACACGGTCATGAGCATGTTTCAGTATTCTAGAGTTTAGTCACTAGAGACCATTTGAGGAAAAAAATTCTTATTTACGAAAGCGGAGTTCTCAATCGATTGAGAATAACGCTTCGAAAATAAGCATTGCTGCCTGAAGAGGTGTCTAGTTGTTAAACACTAGAAGATCGAAACATGCTCATGACTGTGTAGCAATATATTTCTGCTTATGTAAAGACAAATTGAAAATGCATATATATATATATATATATATATATATATATATATATATATAATGAGTAAAAACATAATAATTGTGAATTATCAATCAGTTTCAAAAGGAAAAAAAAAACAAACAAAATCAATTTCAGTGTACGATCGTTTGGGATATGATTTTCTGATAAGAAAAAATAGGGAGGGGGCAATTAAGACACCAAGATAAGACTAACGTATTTGTCGTAAGGCGAATGTTTCTTATGAAGTTTCATGAAAAAAAAAGTTTCTTTTAAGTTCAATCAGTATATGTTTTGACATGCTGTTGTATCTCGTCTTCGAATGGTTGAACATTTATGAAACTGATTTCTAATTAACAATTACTATTTTTTGTTACTCAATATTGATATAGCTCTAGGATACATATACCTATTGAGCTTATTATATATTTACAGTACGATGGACACTGTTCTTTCACAAGTATTAATACAGTTATTAATACATTAAATAAACTCTGCACTTTAGACGCCATGTCTAATTCCCTCACTAATATATATATATATATATATATATATATATATATATATATATATATATATATATATATAAAGTGGTTTTCAAACCTTACTTAAGGGCGTCGTTTTGATACCCATATTAAACTCTCTTAATCCCATACACAGTTATATATATAAAAAAACGCTACCCTATTATCAGGTATGAAACCGACGGTACGGATGAGATATCTTATTTAAACTGTCTTAATATAAAAATATAAAAACTACAAATATATATATATATATATATATATATATATATATATATATATAGAGAGAGAGAGAGAGAGAGAGAGAGAGAGAGCGAGAGAGAGAGATATACATTTGAAATTTTACATAAATCGTATTCAAATATGGAGCAAGTTTTTTTAATTGGTTTTGGGCTGTTTGACTTCCAAGAGATCAAAGATGACTATATTGACCTTTGCAGACTCTAACAAACTCCTCCACCAATTTTGGGTTTAAACACTTGAATTTTTAGAGGAGGATTACCTGGAAATGAGTCAAACATCACAAAAGTGAAATCTGTGCGGGGGGGGCATCGGATTTTATCTGCGTTTTAACTATATATAGATAAAGAAAAAAACAGATGGACCACGACGACTATGGAAATTTCTTGCACAGATTCGACCAAAGAATTAGAACGACAATTCGAAAAATTGAAACATTACAAAAAAAAAAAAAAAAAAATTAAGCCTATTAAGCAAAATACTCCAAGCTATTGAGCAATACTTGTCTCGTATATATATATATATATATATATGTATATATATATATATATATATATATATATATATATATATATATATATATATATAAGGTGCGTTTTACAGGTTTCTAATAATTTTTTGTATAGCAATTTAAAATTATTGTAAACTCTTGAATTCTCAGACGGCTGTGTGTGTATGTGTGTGGGAGTGTATGTGTATGTGTGTGTGTGTGTGCGCGCGCGTCTGTTATTTATTACCGATTAGTTGCGCTACTGTATATTTCCTGGGTCATTAAAAATATGCTAAAAACTTTTAGCAACATACGTGTTTACAAAGCACTACTAATGCCTATCTTATTTCTAAAAGAAATATTCTGTTTTTACTGCAATCGAAATCATAGGATATTGATCACCATTGTTTTGGCTTTCAAGACATACCAGCAACAGGAAAAATAATCTGTTTTCATCTCAGGTGATACAACTAATATTTATAGGATGCAGAGCGATACTTAAACCAATGTAACCTCATTGATATTGAGAACTTAACAAATCGAGTAGTCTACAAACACTAACACCAAGTTTTTATTTTAACATAGCATTTTCGGTGTTTTACTGTAAATTAATGCTTGCTCTGTTTAGGATATTGACTGTGCTTGCCTATACTAAACTAACAAAAAGAAAAAAAAATCCTTGTTGGAATTGAGAAACATCTTTTATTTAAAATATAGTAAATTAAAAATTAAAAACAGCATACATGCAATTATTTTCCTTGCTTTCAGAACTTTGACTGCTCTTTGGAAAGTATAAATATTGGGGCATTGATACGAATAATAAACTGTAAACGTAGATCGCTAAGCGACTAAATGTAGCATAAGCATAACGGCCAGAAAATGGACATTATTATGTGGGGACTAGAAATGTACACTTTATTTACGGTGTGTGATAAAAAAAAATAATATAATAAAATGATTCTTATTCTATGTTAATAATCACTGCGTGTTTTACATTTCTGTTACTATTAAAGCAATGCTCGGTGATTTATATCGGATTGAGATTACTTAAATCTTCTATATATATAAAAGGCAAACTGTGTGTGACCATTTCGTGTATGTCTTCAAAAGGCTTTTCTCGCACACGCTCCCGGGGTCGTTACTATCGCTTAAAACTGTCCTATATAATAATATCTAGGAATTAGGAAAGCGCGTAGCGTATAGATTTATTCACGTCGATTTTTACAAAATTATTGCTATTTTGGCTTCTCGCGTGTTGATCGGGCTTTTTAGTATAAATAAAGTGAAACTAAACTCAAACGACGTATTCTCGGCATTGCGCCGCGAAAAACGTCCAGAAGCAATCAGCTTTGATCAATCTTGTATATAAGATTCAATCTGGACAATTGGGAGCTGCTTTCCCCTCCCCACCATCTGTTGGGGGAAGAAATAGTCAAATTTGGATAAACACACCCAAACGCTGCGTGACTTCTATTTGACCTTCTTAATTAGGTCAAATGGGAGCAGCAGAGTTAACTTTTATTGTACACGCCTGTTTTTATAGTTAAATTAAATAAATAAATAAATTCTAACCAACGTTGTCTGTCGCCGTGGCTCAATGGTTAACGTAGCACATTTTTTTTTCACACATTAATTTCCAACTCAAGGGTACGGGTTCGATTCTCATACTCACCTACCAAAACATTTTTTTTTATTATTAGTTAACACCCCCCGGCGTTTTGATTTACCTCAAAACACCGGGCATCGCCGGGTACCCCCCTCCCGCTAGTAATCATATAAAAAGGCATAATTTGAAAATAAAACCAGCTGATCGGAACAGATGGAATACAGTATATTATATAAAAAGGAAAACATAGGGAAATCTTGGTAAGGATTA
Source organism: Euprymna scolopes (assembly GCF_053919585.1). Classification (NCBI taxonomy): domain Eukaryota; kingdom Metazoa; phylum Mollusca; class Cephalopoda; order Sepiida; family Sepiolidae; genus Euprymna; species Euprymna scolopes. The sequence goes on along the minus strand of NC_136521.1, from coordinate 61,319,146 downwards.
GTGTAGAATTATACCGATATCAAATTGGCACAGAATTTCAGACGGAAAAATAAATGTCTAGAATCTAAAAGGTCAAAAATTAAGCTAGTACTTCTTGAGGAAACGAAGTTAATAATTATGTTTATGTAATCCGCTGTAATAAGCAGTAATTCGTTTATACGATTCATATATCGGAAAGAAAGACTATTCAAGTTTAAATAAATATTTAAAATGTAAGGTAATATCCGCAAACTATCAAATGAAATTCTTTTGATAATTAAGACCAATTAGTGTTCGGCAAATATAGTTATTTTTATCTGCAATTCTGGTAATCGGGAATGTAAAATGCATTATATGACATGGAGTGTGTAACTTAAATACTTTTGAGATTTAAGAAAGTGTAAATATAATAAAAAAGATATGTTCTTTCGTTTGAAAATGCAGTACTAAAGATTGCAAAATGAATATCCACAAGCGACATAATTACGAGGTTTGATAGTGTGCTGCTCATAAGCAGAAGCAGGTCTTTACCGCCTTGTCTAATCCCCTCTAATTAATTAACGAGCATTTAACTTTTCACGCAATAAATACCAAAAGGGTGGTTCGCTTAGTGTTCTACAATATTTTAAATAGAGAGAAGGTACTTAGGAGAAAGACTAATTAATCATAGCTAGTAATTTTAAAAGATGGGTGACGCATCGATAACATTCTTCGTACTAATCTTTTCTTTTTTTACATGATTTACCTTGGTTTCTATGCATTACTTCCAATGTAGGTGTCATATGATGTATTCCATTTAACATGAGTGAGAATCGGCGTCGATCTCACCTTAAGGGTAAAATTGCCTGCGAACATATAATCGCAAAACATATATATTGGATTAAATATAAGCGTGGTTGAAGTGTAATCAGATTCAAACGTTAATTCATAAAAATACGCAATAATAAAGTATGTTCTAAAATGCTTTGGAGACGCAACTTTTTGATGAAATATCGTCATAATCTATATATTATATATGATATATTAATTTCAAATAAAATATTTATATATATATATATATATATATATATATATATATATATATATGTATATATGTATATCATCATCGTGGTTATATAATATTTTGTCAATACGTATTCAAATAAAAGTGTATATATCATATATATATATATATATATATATATATATATATATATATATATATATATATATATATATACAAGGGTACCAAATTGTTTAAAGGGATAATTATTCCATACTCGTATTTAGGTAAAAAAAAAATGCACTTTTGTATGAATAATTAAATGTGTTCAAAAAGTATCGCAACATAAAAACTAATAAATGACATCTAGATAAATTGTGATATATTCAGCAGTTGCGCGAGATAGCCTAATGGTAGAGATTTACGCTTTTTACAATAGGGTCCCAATTTCGAATCTCTTTAGCTTCAGCCACGCTGATTAGTTGTAGACGATAAGAACACGCAACACATATTTAGGTAAAAATGTACTTTCGTATGAATAATTGAATTTAATCACAAAGTATCGCAAAACAAAAAATACTTTGTATTTATATATATATATATATATATATAAAATATATATATATGACGAATGCAACGTCTTGTCAGACAAGTGCCATTCCCTCAGACATTTAAAATCC
>NC_136521.1:61152505-61312505 GCF_053919585.1 Euprymna scolopes | reverse complement strand
CATCCGTTTCCCTTAACCAGCTTTTGAAATCTGCCAGATATCAGTAATCATTTGGGGCAAGATATGGAGAATAAAATGAGTACGGAAGCATTTCGAGGTGAAATCCATGTTGCTTTGCGATAGTTGCGAACAATTAACTTATGCCACAATGCAATTTTCTTTTTTGTTTTAAATTAATTTTAATCGTTTATTTTCGAAAATTTGATATTAAAAAAATAATATAAAAAAATACCTTACTGATAATTTGTGGCAAAAGCTGTGAAAATGAGGGCTTACCGGTCAAACGACCTAGGTGTGCGTGTGTGCTTTGTTATCGCTGCGAATCTAGGATAAGAAAAGAATTCCAAGATGGCGCCGACGGCGTTTTGTAATGGTATGATCTCGGAAACTCTCGCAAAATCTCGTGCATATGTGCAAATCAGTTGGTCTTCCACAACTATAAATTCAGGTCGTTTTGGAAGGCAAGGGAGGAGGAAAGAACGGCCGGTTGGTAATTGTGTACGCGGGATCGTGTTGGTGGCGTGCCACCGTGTCTGTGTGTGTACTGATCGAACCGCTTTCCTCTCCCTTGCACTTTGGACTGTGAATTGGTTTACATTGGACTTGCACATTGGACTTTAAATTTGTTTAGATTGGACTTCAACTTCATAATTATTTCCCTTTCATCAGGCAATCGATAGTGAATGTAAAGTTATATTCCCTAAATAAAAAAAACACACAATTTCGCCTGTTTAGATTTGCATTCTTATATGCTTCAGAAGACTTTTAGCTGCCGTTTATCCCGCAGACTTTTGAAATAGATCGCTCATTCACGTTCCATGCTTTGTCAATTAGTGATGCAAGAAATCGTTTCTGTTGCGAAGACAGTCAAAAATAATATCCGTAATCGTCGGCTATTTTTCGTTTTTGATCGATTTTGAGTAAATGAAGTAAACATTTTTAAGATAAAAGGTATTTTTGAAGGCTTACAATATTGTTAATTGAAACTTTCAACTTTTCTGCTGTCGTGCGCGACTTGAAATGCCCATCGGCTAAAGCGAATTTGTAAGTCTTGTTGTTGTTTTTTTCGCGGCAACTTTCAAATTTATGCGAGCTAAGCTTTCTTCATCATTCGCGTGTGTACACGCGTATTTAAAGTAAGCATGTCAACACCCTTTACGTAGCCCTTCGTATACGTGTTAACGAGCATCTCTCCCCCACCTCTCTCTCTTTCCCTCCCTCTCCCTCTCTCTTTCTCTATTCTCTAATAGAGACACAGAGAGAGAAAATAGAAAGGGTAAGAAAGCCAGAGAGGGGGGGGAGAGATGCTCGTTAACATTTCCCTCCCTCTCCCTCTATCTTTCTCTATTCTATAATAGAGACAGAGAGAGAGAGAGAGAGAGAGAGAGAAAATAGAAAGAGTAAGAAAGCCAGAGAGGTGGGGGGAGAGATGCTCGTTAACATTCGTACATGGTATAATTCTTGAGACAATTCTGTTTAGAAAAATATCGAGACAACTAATGCTAAGAATAGTCTTCGGATTATAGTATATGTCGGTGAATATATTTCCGATTCCAACATCGTGACTCGATATTAAATTTGTATTAATGGGTTAAAATGCAGTTGGGTGAAAAAAAAAATGAAAATGATCAAGAGACACCTATATTTAACTATATGTCAGATGTTCAGTTGACTGAACTAATCTATGCAGCTAATAATTAGTCACTTTATTAATTGTATTCTTGTTTGCAAGTCAAAAGGGTCGAAACCCCGGCAATCAAATGTCGCCCACTTGAGACGAACGGCTAGCACCCTTATGCCTCCCTTCGTGGCAAAAACTGGCAAGCGCAAAGAGCAATCTATGAATTAACAGGGCTTTGTGCAGGTTGTTCATTTTTAAATCAATAGACGTTTGCTTCTAAGAAAGCACGCATTTTTTGGTGTTTGGAAAGGTGTTATGTAAGACTGTCATGGGTAGCACTGCGAATCGAGTATGAGTGTTAGGGAGAGATGGGAATCGGATTAACGTTGCACGCTTCGGTTTAAGTTGGACAAACTCGCGCAAATTAGTTTCCTTGTCATTGGGTTAAAAAGGCGCCGTTTACCCTGATTGGCTAATAAATAATGCATTGACGCGCGGAAAATTAAGGCTATTACGATGTAAATACGCGAACGGGGATTCATTCGGCGGCGTGCCTATAACTCGTTTTCAAGCAATTGCTTCGATAAATTGACCTGAATGTCAAATTGGATGTTATGTGGTTATAATCACGCCAATTCGCCGTTTCAATTCGTCTTACTTCTCCTTGAAGACCACTATTTCAAATTATATGTATGAGAGAAGTGAGGCTACTGAACTCGAGGCAAACTTTGGAGGCTATCTGAGATTGCTTTCCTGACAACATATCTAAAAATATAAGGATGAAAATGTAAAGAAACTACTTTAATAGTAACAATATTATCTATATAAGTGAAAATATATTGGTGTGCCGGGGAAGACACTTCTCAACCTATATACTCGACGAATGTCTTATCTACATTTGATATACACAGTAGTCGGACTTGTGGAAAGTTTTTTAAACGATTTTCATCCAATAAAGGCTGCTAAGGTATTAAAAGTAGAAAAATTAGTACTTTGTGATCATTGGATTTTTATCTGTTTGCCAACTGTTTCATGACTGCGCATGCGCAAATCGTTCGGATAGCAGCTTCCTTATATTAATAATACGTAGGATTTTAGATACCGTGTCAAACTGGTCTAATGATTATCTTACCTGACGCACTTTCTTTAGGTTTTGGTTTCGATTTTACCTTTGGTATTTTTTTTGTTTTTTACCTAAAAGAAGTAAACTGCTTAGAAAGAACATAATAGTCGCAGGCAGATGCCCCAGTGTTCTTCCGTTTTGTTTTATTTCACTTTTTAAAGGAATTATATGTTACAATTAGTACCGGGGAATGCCGGGCACATCTGCTAGTATATTATCTAAAAACAGTAATTTTCTTGATCTGCCGGTTGCAGTTGGGAGGTTTATCTCTTTGTGGAATATCAGAGACCGTAGCTCATTTTAGATTCTGTTTTTTCATATAAATGCTCATGTCAATTGCATCTGCGGCTTCATTTTGCTTAACTGTTTATACTGGATCGATAAAAGCCATATTTAAAATCCAATATTTAAATAAACTAGCAAAGGTGCCCGGTCGTAAAATAAGCTTAAAGATATTCTAATTTAATCATATTTAATATATATTATCATTTTTTCAGTTCCCGTTAGCCCATCATAGTCACGATGTGGTTGTATGTCAGTTTAAGACTAATATATTTTTAACACATCATATGATAAATTGCTTTAATAATAATTTTTATATTAAGTGTTATTGTAATTAATAGCATGGGTGCCCGGCGTTGTCCGGGTGTTTTGAGGTGTGTGCTGAGCAAAAAAAAAAAAAATGTAATTTTTTAAAATTTTGACCCCTATTATGACCACTTAAAATTTATTGTTTAGAGCTCAAATAAAGTTATTAAGTTATATCCATGTAAAAGAAATCTATATCTAAAATTTCACGCGTTTAGACCCAAAATTGTAGGAGGAGTTTGGTAGAGTTTTCAAAGGTCAAATCGTTGAACTTTGACCCTTAATCGCAAAATTTATGTCCGAATACCAATCACATCGATATTTCCAAATCTATGCACACTGTGTATCAAATTTCGAATCTGTAGGCTTAAAATTGACAGAGTTATTGCGTAGGGGAATGTACACAGACACACAGACACACACACATGGACACTTTTACTTTTATATATATATATACTAGCATTTCAGCCCGGCGTTGTCCGGATGTTTGGATATGTATGTTGAGCAAAAAAAAAAAAAGTGGTAGTAGGAAGGCAGACTCGAACCCGTACCGCAAAGGAGGAAATGAACGGGGTAAAACCTAACGTTTATACTGTTACGACCACCGTCAATCCGAAAGCGACATTTAAAAAAAAATAAGGCTTGACAATCTAAGGGAGAGGATAACTTTTAAAAATATCGGCGAAAAAAGTGCCCCCCTGTAGAAAAGTGCCTAATTGAAGGGGAAGATATAAATGTTTTTAGTCAATTATTCGATATTTGTCGTATGTAAGGTCGAACTTTAAAACAATACTAATCTTGGTAAAATCCGTTGCCTCTATTGAAAGTTTAAGGCAGATATGCAAATTAAAATACATACATACATTTATATTTTGGTAACTAAATATTTTTGACCCAAACTGATGAAAAAGCTTGCCCTATCTCTGAATACCCTTTATGTAAAATTTCAAATATTTAGACCAGAAATTGTCTGAGTAATTTGGAAGAAACCGCAGAGGTCAATTTTTTTAACTTTGACCCCTATTATGACCACTTAAATATTATTGTTTTGGGCTCAAATCACATTATTAATTTAGATCCATGTTCAAGGAACCTATATCTAAAATTTCAAGTGTGTAGACCCAAAATTGTCGGAGGAGTTTGGTAAAGTTCTCAAAGGTTAAATCGTTGAACTTTGACCCCGTTTATCGCAAAATGTCTGACCAGAACCCGATCACATCGATTTTCCCAAATCTCAGTACCCTGTATATGAAATTTCAAGTCTGTAGACTAAAAATGGACAGAATTATTGCGTAGGGAAATGTACACAGATACACAGACACGTTCACTTTTATAGATATATAGAGAGATTATTGTATTTCATTAAGTGACCCCTGAATTAATTAAGCAAAATCCTTTGGGCTCTCTTTACCGCGCTACAAGGCTACTCACACTTGAGAGAATCCGTTAAATCTAAAGAGCTACTTTTCGTCCATTCATGGAGAATTGTTGCCACATTTGGGCTTGTGCAGATTCCGCTAGTCTCTCGCTCCTAGAAAGGAATAAAGAACAAGTCGCCAACATAACAGTAGTAGTAGTAGTAGTAGTAGTAGTAGTAGTAATAATGATGATGATGATGATGATGATGATGATGATGATGATGCGAAGGCCAGAAAAACTGCTGCAGAGGCAAAATATGAAGAATCGTTATATGGAGCCAAAAACATTTAAACTGCATATCACCGTCGCGCCCAAAGAGTGATGCCAAAATATTCGAGAATGGTAAAGAAGAATGGAAAGACCGTAGAAAGAGCGCTGACCAGACCTGGACTATCAACTAAGCTATCCAAACACTGCCCTATACCCGAAACATAATATATTTGTGCCTGTTTTACACGTATTTCAGTGGCAAGTGCTCTGACGAACTCAAAACACTATTATCCCCTCGAGGACAACACGCCCTTATAAACCCGATAAACAGCAAGATCCCACCTTACATTGTGGAGATTCCTAGATGCGCTAAATACTTTTTCTCGAATATTTTTCCCCCTCGGACTGCTGCACTTTGAAATTCTTTCCTGAACCCTCGCTTCCCTGACTGTACTGACATACAGAAATTCAAGTGTAACGTAAACATACATCTTGCTTCTCAACTCCCTAAGTAGTAATCTGAAAATATAATCCCAAATAGTAGCCCCTCACATCTACGTGGCTCTGGGCCCTGTTTGGAGTGAAATGACAATAAAAATAATGAAAGAAATATATTCTCAAGAAAGAATACTACGATTATATTATATTAAAAGAAGAGTTTTAGTCCTATCCTATATCGCTAGTAAATAATCTTTCTGGTTAATGAACAAAATAATAATATAATGGAAATGATATATCTAGGTATGACTAGGGCTATGACAACAGCATATTATTATCATTGTTTTTACTCTCGAGTATATATCCGACAGAGATAGACAAAGTTAATCAACCGAGAACCACATCACTCTATATAAAAACATATAAGATATCAACGGATACACACTCGAGAGTCAAAACAATGAAAATAATATGCCGTTGTCATAGTCCTAGATGTGACCCGTGTTGGAAAAGAGAAGGGGGCAGAAATGATCTTTTACTTGAACATTTTGTCCTCCAATAGGTCTTGTAAACATTTATAGGACCATGTCAACAGACTCGTAAATTGCTGGAAACATAAAACCAACAATTCGGTAACTTAATTATATTTATAGGTTTAAAACAACTATTATTTGATGCAAAAATCACAAGGTGTTTCTATTATTTTAAGCAACCCCCCCTTTTGTGTATGTATGTATATATATATATATATATTTATATATATATATATATGATTTTCAGAATGTGAGAGATTGTATATAATAAATTCCACAGCCAAACAACGTCGCAGCTCACAAGAGTCATGACAATCAATGAACCGGAAGTCCAAGACTCGAGTTTCGCCCTCATTTGGGCTCATCAGTTAGACACATCCGAACGAAGGATTCGAAACCCGAGCCTCTTGCATGCGAGGCAAGCACTCTACCAAATGATCAAATGCCCCGCACACAAGAATTTCTATTAACCAACACAGATAAAGGAAACCGCGCCGAAATCCGACTGTGAAATGAACCTACTTCGTCTCGACAAGGGACGCGGCCATCCAACCAGTCAATAACCCAAGCCGATGTCTCACAAGTAGGAGTTTTTAACTCGAAAGGACGGCGCCATCCAGCAATGATAACCAAACGAACAACTTATGATAGGATTTTCAGAATTTGAGAGATTGTATATAATAAATTCCACAGCAAAACAACGTCGCAGCTCACAAGAGCCATGGCAGTCAACGAACCGGAAGTCCAAGACTCAAGTTTCGCCCTCATTTGGGCTCATCAGTTAGACACATCCGAACTCAGGATTCGAAACCCGATATATGCGTGCGTGTGTATGTATGTAGGCTACCAAGAGGGGAGCTTTATAAAATATATTTTAGTCATCGACATACAGACCTGTTTCGTTGTATACACTCATCAGTGCCGCTAGACTAACACCGAGGATCGAACCTAGAACCGTGTGATACAGTCTGCAGTCTATCCCCTTGACTACGGAATCGGTGGCCGAAATTAACTTGTCAGAACGATTATTTAAATAAACATTCGTCTGACTACTCGTAGAGGGCTCAAACGTTTGTTTGTAAACAAATCGCGAGCTTCGCATTATTTCAGCTAAATTAAGTAGCGAGTAAGATAATTTACAAGAGTGCTCTACCAAAGAGGGGAGCTTTATAAAATATATTTTAGTCATCGACATACAGACCTGTTTCGTTGTATCACAACTCATCAGTGCCGCTAGACTAACACCTCTCCCAAGCCGAGGATCGAACCTAGAACCGTCGTGATGACAGTCTGCAGTCCTATCCCCTTGACTACGGAATCGGTGGCCGAAATTAACTTGTCAGAACGATTATTTAAATAAACATTCGTCTGCTACTCGTAGAGGGCTCAAACGTTTGTTTTGTAAACAAATCGCGAGCTTCGCATTATTTCAGCTAAACAAGTACGAGTAATTACAAGAGTGCTCTACCAAAGAGGGGAGCTTTATAAAATATATTTTAGTCATCGACATACAGACCTGTTTCGTTGTATCACAACTCATCAGTGCCGCTAGACTAACACCTCTCCCAAGCCGAGGATCGAACCTAGAACCGTCGTGATGACAGTCTGCAGTCCTATCCCCTTGACTACGGAATCGGTGGCCGAAATTAACTTGTCAGAACGATTATTTAAATAAACATTCGTCTGCTACTCGTAGAGGGCTCAAACGTTTGTTTGTAAACAAATCGCGAGCTTCGCATTATTTCAGCTAAATTAAGTAGCGAGTAAGATAATTTACAAGAGTGCTCTACCAAAGAGGGGAGCTTTATAAAATATATTTTAGTCATCGACATACAGACCTGTTTCGTTGTATCACAACTCATCAGTGCCGCTAGACTAACACCTCTCCCAAGCCGAGGATCGAACCTAGAACCGTCGTGATGACAGTCTGCAGTCCTATCCCCTTGACTACGGAATCGGTGGCCGAAATTAACTTGTCAGAACGATTATTTAAATAAACATTCGTCTGCTACTCGTAGAGGGCTCAAACGTTTGTTTGTAAACAAATCGCGAGCTTCGCATTATTTCAGCTAAATTAAGTAGCGAGTAAGATAATTTACAAGAGTGCTCTACCAAAGAGGGGAGCTTTATAAAATATATTTTAGTCATCGACATACAGACCTGTTTCGTTGTATCACAACTCATCAGTGCCGCTAGACTAACACCTCTCCCAAGCCGAGGATCGAACCTAGAACCGTCGTGATGACAGTCTGCAGTCCTATCCCCTTGACTACGGAATCGGTGGCCGAAATTAACTTGTCAGAACGATTATTTAAATAAACATTCGTCTGCTACTCGTAGAGGGCTCAAACGTTTGTTTGTAAACAAATCGCGAGCTTCGCATTATTTCAGCTAAATTAAGTAGCGAGTAAGATAATTTACAAGAGTGCTCTACCAAAGAGGGGAGCTTTATAAAATATATTTTAGTCATCGACATACAGACCTGTTTCGTTGTATCACAACTCATCAGTGCCGCTAGACTAACACCTCTCCCAAGCCGAGGATCGAACCTAGAACCGTCGTGATGACAGTCTGCAGTCCTATCCCCTTGACTACGGAATCGGTGGCCGAAATTAACTTGTCAGAACGATTATTTAAATAAACATTCGTCTGCTACTCGTAGAGGGCTCAAACGTTTGTTTGTAAACAAATCGCGAGCTTCGCATTATTTCAGCTAAATTAAGTAGCGAGTAAGATAATTTACAAGAGTGCTCTACCAAAGAGGGGAGCTTTATAAAATATATTTTAGTCATCGACATACAGACCTGTTTCGTTGTATCACAACTCATCAGTGCCGCTAGACTAACACCTCTCCCAAGCCGAGGATCGAACCTAGAACCGTCGTGATGACAGTCTGCAGTCCTATCCCCTTGACTACGGAATCGGTGGCCGAAATTAACTTGTCAGAACGATTATTTAAATAAACATTCGTCTGCTACTCGTAGAGGGCTCAAACGTTTGTTTGTAAACAAATCGCGAGCTTCGCATTATTTCAGCTAAATTAAGTAGCGAGTAAGATAATTTACAAGAGTGCTCTACCAAAGAGGGGAGCTTTATAAAATATATTTTAGTCATCGACATACAGACCTGTTTCGTTGTATCACAACTCATCAGTGCCGCTAGACTAACACCTCTCCCAAGCCGAGGATCGAACCTAGAACCGTCGTGATGACAGTCTGCAGTCCTATCCCCTTGACTACGGAATCGGTGGCCGAAATTAACTTGTCAGAACGATTATTTAAATAAACATTCGTCTGCTACTCGTAGAGGGCTCAAACGTTTGTTTGTAAACAAATCGCGAGCTTCGCATTATTTCAGCTAAATTAAGTAGCGAGTAAGATAATTTACAAGAGTGCTCTACCAAAGAGGGGAGCTTTATAAAATATATTTTAGTCATCGACATACAGACCTGTTTCGTTGTATCACAACTCATCAGTGCCGCTAGACTAACACCTCTCCCAAGCCGAGGATCGAACCTAGAACCGTCGTGATGACAGTCTGCAGTCCTATCCCCTTGACTACGGAATCGGTGGCCGAAATTAACTTGTCAGAACGATTATTTAAATAAACATTCGTCTGCTACTCGTAGAGGGCTCAAACGTTTGTTTGTAAACAAATCGCGAGCTTCGCATTATTTCAGCTAAATTAAGTAGCGAGTAAGATAATTTACAAGAGTGCTCTACCAAAGAGGGGAGCTTTATAAAATATATTTTAGTCATCGACATACAGACCTGTTTCGTTGTATCACAACTCATCAGTGCCGCTAGACTAACACCTCTCCCAAGCCGAGGATCGAACCTAGAACCGTCGTGATGACAGTCTGCAGTCCTATCCCCTTGACTACGGAATCGGTGGCCGAAATTAACTTGTCAGAACGATTATTTAAATAAACATTCGTCTGCTACTCGTAGAGGGCTCAAACGTTTGTTTGTAAACAAATCGCGAGCTTCGCATTATTTCAGCTAAATTAAGTAGCGAGTAAGATAATTTACAAGAGTGCTCTACCAAAGAGGGGAGCTTTATAAAATATATTTTAGTCATCGACATACAGACCTGTTTCGTTGTATCACAACTCATCAGTGCCGCTAGACTAACACCTCTCCCAAGCCGAGGATCGAACCTAGAACCGTCGTGATGACAGTCTGCAGTCCTATCCCCTTGACTACGGAATCGGTGGCCGAAATTAACTTGTCAGAACGATTATTTAAATAAACATTCGTCTGCTACTCGTAGAGGGCTCAAACGTTTGTTTGTAAACAAATCGCGAGCTTCGCATTATTTCAGCTAAATTAAGTAGCGAGTAAGATAATTTACAAGAGTGCTCTACCAAAGAGGGGAGCTTTATAAAATATATTTTAGTCATCGACATACAGACCTGTTTCGTTGTATCACAACTCATCAGTGCCGCTAGACTAACACCTCTCCCAAGCCGAGGATCGAACCTAGAACCGTCGTGATGACAGTCTGCAGTCCTATCCCCTTGACTACGGAATCGGTGGCCGAAATTAACTTGTCAGAACGATTATTTAAATAAACATTCGTCTGCTACTCGTAGAGGGCTCAAACGTTTGTTTGTAAACAAATCGCGAGCTTCGCATTATTTCAGCTAAATTAAGTAGCGAGTAAGATAATTTACAAGAGTGCTCTACCAAAGAGGGGAGCTTTATAAAATATATTTTAGTCATCGACATACAGACCTGTTTCGTTGTATCACAACTCATCAGTGCCGCTAGACTAACACCTCTCCCAAGCCGAGGATCGAACCTAGAACCGTCGTGATGACAGTCTGCAGTCCTATCCCCTTGACTACGGAATCGGTGGCCGAAATTAACTTGTCAGAACGATTATTTAAATAAACATTCGTCTGCTACTCGTAGAGGGCTCAAACGTTTGTTTGTAAACAAATCGCGAGCTTCGCATTATTTCAGCTAAATTAAGTAGCGAGTAAGATAATTTACAAGAGTGCTCTACCAAAGAGGGGAGCTTTATAAAATATATTTTAGTCATCGACATACAGACCTGTTTCGTTGTATCACAACTCATCAGTGCCGCTAGACTAACACCTCTCCCAAGCCGAGGATCGAACCTAGAACCGTCGTGATGACAGTCTGCAGTCCTATCCCCTTGACTACGGAATCGGTGGCCGAAATTAACTTGTCAGAACGATTATTTAAATAAACATTCGTCTGCTACTCGTAGAGGGCTCAAACGTTTGTTTGTAAACAAATCGCGAGCTTCGCATTATTTCAGCTAAATTAAGTAGCGAGTAAGATAATTTACAAGAGTGCTCTACCAAAGAGGGGAGCTTTATAAAATATATTTTAGTCATCGACATACAGACCTGTTTCGTTGTATCACAACTCATCAGTGCCGCTAGACTAACACCTCTCCCAAGCCGAGGATCGAACCTAGAACCGTCGTGATGACAGTCTGCAGTCCTATCCCCTTGACTACGGAATCGGTGGCCGAAATTAACTTGTCAGAACGATTATTTAAATAAACATTCGTCTGCTACTCGTAGAGGGCTCAAACGTTTGTTTGTAAACAAATCGCGAGCTTCGCATTATTTCAGCTAAATTAAGTAGCGAGTAAGATAATTTACAAGAGTGCTCTACCAAAGAGGGGAGCTTTATAAAATATATTTTAGTCATCGACATACAGACCTGTTTCGTTGTATCACAACTCATCAGTGCCGCTAGACTAACACCTCTCCCAAGCCGAGGATCGAACCTAGAACCGTCGTGATGACAGTCTGCAGTCCTATCCCCTTGACTACGGAATCGGTGGCCGAAATTAACTTGTCAGAACGATTATTTAAATAAACATTCGTCTGCTACTCGTAGAGGGCTCAAACGTTTGTTTGTAAACAAATCGCGAGCTTCGCATTATTTCAGCTAAATTAAGTAGCGAGTAAGATAATTTACAAGAGTGCTCTACCAAAGAGGGGAGCTTTATAAAATATATTTTAGTCATCGACATACAGACCTGTTTCGTTGTATCACAACTCATCAGTGCCGCTAGACTAACACCTCTCCCAAGCCGAGGATCGAACCTAGAACCGTCGTGATGACAGTCTGCAGTCCTATCCCCTTGACTACGGAATCGGTGGCCGAAATTAACTTGTCAGAACGATTATTTAAATAAACATTCGTCTGCTACTCGTAGAGGGCTCAAACGTTTGTTTGTAAACAAATCGCGAGCTTCGCATTATTTCAGCTAAATTAAGTAGCGAGTAAGATAATTTACAAGAGTGCTCTACCAAAGAGGGGAGCTTTATAAAATATATTTTAGTCATCGACATACAGACCTGTTTCGTTGTATCACAACTCATCAGTGCCGCTAGACTAACACCTCTCCCAAGCCGAGGATCGAACCTAGAACCGTCGTGATGACAGTCTGCAGTCCTATCCCCTTGACTACGGAATCGGTGGCCGAAATTAACTTGTCAGAACGATTATTTAAATAAACATTCGTCTGCTACTCGTAGAGGGCTCAAACGTTTGTTTGTAAACAAATCGCGAGCTTCGCATTATTTCAGCTAAATTAAGTAGCGAGTAAGATAATTTACAAGAGTGCTCTACCAAAGAGGGGAGCTTTATAAAATATATTTTAGTCATCGACATACAGACCTGTTTCGTTGTATCACAACTCATCAGTGCCGCTAGACTAACACCTCTCCCAAGCCGAGGATCGAACCTAGAACCGTCGTGATGACAGTCTGCAGTCCTATCCCCTTGACTACGGAATCGGTGGCCGAAATTAACTTGTCAGAACGATTATTTAAATAAACATTCGTCTGCTACTCGTAGAGGGCTCAAACGTTTGTTTGTAAACAAATCGCGAGCTTCGCATTATTTCAGCTAAATTAAGTAGCGAGTAAGATAATTTACAAGAGTGCTCTACCAAAGAGGGGAGCTTTATAAAATATATTTTAGTCATCGACATACAGACCTGTTTCGTTGTATCACAACTCATCAGTGCCGCTAGACTAACACCTCTCCCAAGCCGAGGATCGAACCTAGAACCGTCGTGATGACAGTCTGCAGTCCTATCCCCTTGACTACGGAATCGGTGGCCGAAATTAACTTGTCAGAACGATTATTTAAATAAACATTCGTCTGCTACTCGTAGAGGGCTCAAACGTTTGTTTGTAAACAAATCGCGAGCTTCGCATTATTTCAGCTAAATTAAGTAGCGAGTAAGATAATTTACAAGAGTGCTCTACCAAAGAGGGGAGCTTTATAAAATATATTTTAGTCATCGACATACAGACCTGTTTCGTTGTATCACAACTCATCAGTGCCGCTAGACTAACACCTCTCCCAAGCCGAGGATCGAACCTAGAACCGTCGTGATGACAGTCTGCAGTCCTATCCCCTTGACTACGGAATCGGTGGCCGAAATTAACTTGTCAGAACGATTATTTAAATAAACATTCGTCTGCTACTCGTAGAGGGCTCAAACGTTTGTTTGTAAACAAATCGCGAGCTTCGCATTATTTCAGCTAAATTAAGTAGCGAGTAAGATAATTTACAAGAGTGCTCTACCAAAGAGGGGAGCTTTATAAAATATATTTTAGTCATCGACATACAGACCTGTTTCGTTGTATCACAACTCATCAGTGCCGCTAGACTAACACCTCTCCCAAGCCGAGGATCGAACCTAGAACCGTCGTGATGACAGTCTGCAGTCCTATCCCCTTGACTACGGAATCGGTGGCCGAAATTAACTTGTCAGAACGATTATTTAAATAAACATTCGTCTGCTACTCGTAGAGGGCTCAAACGTTTGTTTGTAAACAAATCGCGAGCTTCGCATTATTTCAGCTAAATTAAGTAGCGAGTAAGATAATTTACAAGAGTGCTCTACCAAAGAGGGGAGCTTTATAAAATATATTTTAGTCATCGACATACAGACCTGTTTCGTTGTATCACAACTCATCAGTGCCGCTAGACTAACACCTCTCCCAAGCCGAGGATCGAACCTAGAACCGTCGTGATGACAGTCTGCAGTCCTATCCCCTTGACTACGGAATCGGTGGCCGAAATTAACTTGTCAGAACGATTATTTAAATAAACATTCGTCTGCTACTCGTAGAGGGCTCAAACGTTTGTTTGTAAACAAATCGCGAGCTTCGCATTATTTCAGCTAAATTAAGTAGCGAGTAAGATAATTTACAAGAGTGCTCTACCAAAGAGGGGAGCTTTATAAAATATATTTTAGTCATCGACATACAGACCTGTTTCGTTGTATCACAACTCATCAGTGCCGCTAGACTAACACCTCTCCCAAGCCGAGGATCGAACCTAGAACCGTCGTGATGACAGTCTGCAGTCCTATCCCCTTGACTACGGAATCGGTGGCCGAAATTAACTTGTCAGAACGATTATTTAAATAAACATTCGTCTGCTACTCGTAGAGGGCTCAAACGTTTGTTTGTAAACAAATCGCGAGCTTCGCATTATTTCAGCTAAATTAAGTAGCGAGTAAGATAATTTACAAGAGTGCTCTACCAAAGAGGGGAGCTTTATAAAATATATTTTAGTCATCGACATACAGACCTGTTTCGTTGTATCACAACTCATCAGTGCCGCTAGACTAACACCTCTCCCAAGCCGAGGATCGAACCTAGAACCGTCGTGATGACAGTCTGCAGTCCTATCCCCTTGACTACGGAATCGGTGGCCGAAATTAACTTGTCAGAACGATTATTTAAATAAACATTCGTCTGCTACTCGTAGAGGGCTCAAACGTTTGTTTGTAAACAAATCGCGAGCTTCGCATTATTTCAGCTAAATTAAGTAGCGAGTAAGATAATTTACAAGAGTGCTCTACCAAAGAGGGGAGCTTTATAAAATATATTTTAGTCATCGACATACAGACCTGTTTCGTTGTATCACAACTCATCAGTGCCGCTAGACTAACACCTCTCCCAAGCCGAGGATCGAACCTAGAACCGTCGTGATGACAGTCTGCAGTCCTATCCCCTTGACTACGGAATCGGTGGCCGAAATTAACTTGTCAGAACGATTATTTAAATAAACATTCGTCTGCTACTCGTAGAGGGCTCAAACGTTTGTTTGTAAACAAATCGCGAGCTTCGCATTATTTCAGCTAAATTAAGTAGCGAGTAAGATAATTTACAAGAGTGCTCTACCAAAGAGGGGAGCTTTATAAAATATATTTTAGTCATCGACATACAGACCTGTTTCGTTGTATCACAACTCATCAGTGCCGCTAGACTAACACCTCTCCCAAGCCGAGGATCGAACCTAGAACCGTCGTGATGACAGTCTGCAGTCCTATCCCCTTGACTACGGAATCGGTGGCCGAAATTAACTTGTCAGAACGATTATTTAAATAAACATTCGTCTGCTACTCGTAGAGGGCTCAAACGTTTGTTTGTAAACAAATCGCGAGCTTCGCATTATTTCAGCTAAATTAAGTAGCGAGTAAGATAATTTACAAGAGTGCTCTACCAAAGAGGGGAGCTTTATAAAATATATTTTAGTCATCGACATACAGACCTGTTTCGTTGTATCACAACTCATCAGTGCCGCTAGACTAACACCTCTCCCAAGCCGAGGATCGAACCTAGAACCGTCGTGATGACAGTCTGCAGTCCTATCCCCTTGACTACGGAATCGGTGGCCGAAATTAACTTGTCAGAACGATTATTTAAATAAACATTCGTCTGCTACTCGTAGAGGGCTCAAACGTTTGTTTGTAAACAAATCGCGAGCTTCGCATTATTTCAGCTAAATTAAGTAGCGAGTAAGATAATTTACAAGAGTGCTCTACCAAAGAGGGGAGCTTTATAAAATATATTTTAGTCATCGACATACAGACCTGTTTCGTTGTATCACAACTCATCAGTGCCGCTAGACTAACACCTCTCCCAAGCCGAGGATCGAACCTAGAACCGTCGTGATGACAGTCTGCAGTCCTATCCCCTTGACTACGGAATCGGTGGCCGAAATTAACTTGTCAGAACGATTATTTAAATAAACATTCGTCTGCTACTCGTAGAGGGCTCAAACGTTTGTTTGTACTCAAACGTTTGTTTGTAAACAAATCGCGAGCTTCGCATTATTTCAGCTAAATTAAGTAGCGAGTAAGATAATTTACAAGAGTGCTCTACCAAAGAGGGGAGCTTTATAAAATATATTTTAGTCATCGACATACAGACCTGTTTCGTTGTATCACAACTCATCAGTGCCGCTAGACTAACACCTCTCCCAAGCCGAGGATCGAACCTAGAACCGTCGTGATGACAGTCTGCAGTCCTATCCCCTTGACTACGGAATCGGTGGCCGAAATTAACTTGTCAGAACGATTATTTAAATAAACATTCGTCTGCTACTCGTAGAGGGCTCAAACGTTTGTTTGTAAACAAATCGCGAGCTTCGCATTATTTCAGCTAAATTAAGTAGCGAGTAAGATAATTTACAAGAGTGCTCTACCAAAGAGGGGAGCTTTATAAAATATATTTTAGTCATCGACATACAGACCTGTTTCGTTGTATCACAACTCATCAGTGCCGCTAGACTAACACCTCTCCCAAGCCGAGGATCGAACCTAGAACCGTCGTGATGACAGTCTGCAGTCCTATCCCCTTGACTACGGAATCGGTGGCCGAAATTAACTTGTCAGAACGATTATTTAAATAAACATTCGTCTGCTACTCGTAGAGGGCTCAAACGTTTGTTTGTAAACAAATCGCGAGCTTCGCATTATTTCAGCTAAATTAAGTAGCGAGTAAGATAATTTACAAGAGTGCTCTACCAAAGAGGGGAGCTTTATAAAATATATTTTAGTCATCGACATACAGACCTGTTTCGTTGTATCACAACTCATCAGTGCCGCTAGACTAACACCTCTCCCAAGCCGAGGATCGAACCTAGAACCGTCGTGATGACAGTCTGCAGTCCTATCCCCTTGACTACGGAATCGGTGGCCGAAATTAACTTGTCAGAACGATTATTTAAATAAACATTCGTCTGCTACTCGTAGAGGGCTCAAACGTTTGTTTGTAAACAAATCGCGAGCTTCGCATTATTTCAGCTAAATTAAGTAGCGAGTAAGATAATTTACAAGAGTGCTCTACCAAAGAGGGGAGCTTTATAAAATATATTTTAGTCATCGACATACAGACCTGTTTCGTTGTATCACAACTCATCAGTGCCGCTAGACTAACACCTCTCCCAAGCCGAGGATCGAACCTAGAACCGTCGTGATGACAGTCTGCAGTCCTATCCCCTTGACTACGGAATCGGTGGCCGAAATTAACTTGTCAGAACGATTATTTAAATAAACATTCGTCTGCTACTCGTAGAGGGCTCAAACGTTTGTTTGTAAACAAATCGCGAGCTTCGCATTATTTCAGCTAAATTAAGTAGCGAGTAAGATAATTTACAAGAGTGCTCTACCAAAGAGGGGAGCTTTATAAAATATATTTTAGTCATCGACATACAGACCTGTTTCGTTGTATCACAACTCATCAGTGCCGCTAGACTAACACCTCTCCCAAGCCGAGGATCGAACCTAGAACCGTCGTGATGACAGTCTGCAGTCCTATCCCCTTGACTACGGAATCGGTGGCCGAAATTAACTTGTCAGAACGATTATTTAAATAAACATTCGTCTGCTACTCGTAGAGGGCTCAAACGTTTGTTTGTAAACAAATCGCGAGCTTCGCATTATTTCAGCTAAATTAAGTAGCGAGTAAGATAATTTACAAGAGTGCTCTACCAAAGAGGGGAGCTTTATAAAATATATTTTAGTCATCGACATACAGACCTGTTTCGTTGTATCACAACTCATCAGTGCCGCTAGACTAACACCTCTCCCAAGCCGAGGATCGAACCTAGAACCGTCGTGATGACAGTCTGCAGTCCTATCCCCTTGACTACGGAATCGGTGGCCGAAATTAACTTGTCAGAACGATTATTTAAATAAACATTCGTCTGCTACTCGTAGAGGGCTCAAACGTTTGTTTGTAAACAAATCGCGAGCTTCGCATTATTTCAGCTAAATTAAGTAGCGAGTAAGATAATTTACAAGAGTGCTCTACCAAAGAGGGGAGCTTTATAAAATATATTTTAGTCATCGACATACAGACCTGTTTCGTTGTATCACAACTCATCAGTGCCGCTAGACTAACACCTCTCCCAAGCCGAGGATCGAACCTAGAACCGTCGTGATGACAGTCTGCAGTCCTATCCCCTTGACTACGGAATCGGTGGCCGAAATTAACTTGTCAGAACGATTATTTAAATAAACATTCGTCTGCTACTCGTAGAGGGCTCAAACGTTTGTTTGTAAACAAATCGCGAGCTTCGCATTATTTCAGCTAAATTAAGTAGCGAGTAAGATAATTTACAAGAGTGCTCTACCAAAGAGGGGAGCTTTATAAAATATATTTTAGTCATCGACATACAGACCTGTTTCGTTGTATCACAACTCATCAGTGCCGCTAGACTAACACCTCTCCCAAGCCGAGGATCGAACCTAGAACCGTCGTGATGACAGTCTGCAGTCCTATCCCCTTGACTACGGAATCGGTGGCCGAAATTAACTTGTCAGAACGATTATTTAAATAAACATTCGTCTGCTACTCGTAGAGGGCTCAAACGTTTGTTTGTAAACAAATCGCGAGCTTCGCATTATTTCAGCTAAATTAAGTAGCGAGTAAGATAATTTACAAGAGTGCTCTACCAAAGAGGGGAGCTTTATAAAATATATTTTAGTCATCGACATACAGACCTGTTTCGTTGTATCACAACTCATCAGTGCCGCTAGACTAACACCTCTCCCAAGCCGAGGATCGAACCTAGAACCGTCGTGATGACAGTCTGCAGTCCTATCCCCTTGACTACGGAATCGGTGGCCGAAATTAACTTGTCAGAACGATTATTTAAATAAACATTCGTCTGCTACTCGTAGAGGGCTCAAACGTTTGTTTGTAAACAAATCGCGAGCTTCGCATTATTTCAGCTAAATTAAGTAGCGAGTAAGATAATTTACAAGAGTGCTCTACCAAAGAGGGGAGCTTTATAAAATATATTTTAGTCATCGACATACAGACCTGTTTCGTTGTATCACAACTCATCAGTGCCGCTAGACTAACACCTCTCCCAAGCCGAGGATCGAACCTAGAACCGTCGTGATGACAGTCTGCAGTCCTATCCCCTTGACTACGGAATCGGTGGCCGAAATTAACTTGTCAGAACGATTATTTAAATAAACATTCGTCTGCTACTCGTAGAGGGCTCAAACGTTTGTTTGTAAACAAATCGCGAGCTTCGCATTATTTCAGCTAAATTAAGTAGCGAGTAAGATAATTTACAAGAGTGCTCTACCAAAGAGGGGAGCTTTATAAAATATATTTTAGTCATCGACATACAGACCTGTTTCGTTGTATCACAACTCATCAGTGCCGCTAGACTAACACCTCTCCCAAGCCGAGGATCGAACCTAGAACCGTCGTGATGACAGTCTGCAGTCCTATCCCCTTGACTACGGAATCGGTGGCCGAAATTAACTTGTCAGAACGATTATTTAAATAAACATTCGTCTGCTACTCGTAGAGGGCTCAAACGTTTGTTTGTAAACAAATCGCGAGCTTCGCATTATTTCAGCTAAATTAAGTAGCGAGTAAGATAATTTACAAGAGTGCTCTACCAAAGAGGGGAGCTTTATAAAATATATTTTAGTCATCGACATACAGACCTGTTTCGTTGTATCACAACTCATCAGTGCCGCTAGACTAACACCTCTCCCAAGCCGAGGATCGAACCTAGAACCGTCGTGATGACAGTCTGCAGTCCTATCCCCTTGACTACGGAATCGGTGGCCGAAATTAACTTGTCAGAACGATTATTTAAATAAACATTCGTCTGCTACTCGTAGAGGGCTCAAACGTTTGTTTGTAAACAAATCGCGAGCTTCGCATTATTTCAGCTAAATTAAGTAGCGAGTAAGATAATTTACAAGAGTGCTCTACCAAAGAGGGGAGCTTTATAAAATATATTTTAGTCATCGACATACAGACCTGTTTCGTTGTATCACAACTCATCAGTGCCGCTAGACTAACACCTCTCCCAAGCCGAGGATCGAACCTAGAACCGTCGTGATGACAGTCTGCAGTCCTATCCCCTTGACTACGGAATCGGTGGCCGAAATTAACTTGTCAGAACGATTATTTAAATAAACATTCGTCTGCTACTCGTAGAGGGCTCAAACGTTTGTTTGTAAACAAATCGCGAGCTTCGCATTATTTCAGCTAAATTAAGTAGCGAGTAAGATAATTTACAAGAGTGCTCTACCAAAGAGGGGAGCTTTATAAAATATATTTTAGTCATCGACATACAGACCTGTTTCGTTGTATCACAACTCATCAGTGCCGCTAGACTAACACCTCTCCCAAGCCGAGGATCGAACCTAGAACCGTCGTGATGACAGTCTGCAGTCCTATCCCCTTGACTACGGAATCGGTGGCCGAAATTAACTTGTCAGAACGATTATTTAAATAAACATTCGTCTGCTACTCGTAGAGGGCTCAAACGTTTGTTTGTAAACAAATCGCGAGCTTCGCATTATTTCAGCTAAATTAAGTAGCGAGTAAGATAATTTACAAGAGTGCTCTACCAAAGAGGGGAGCTTTATAAAATATATTTTAGTCATCGACATACAGACCTGTTTCGTTGTATCACAACTCATCAGTGCCGCTAGACTAACACCTCTCCCAAGCCGAGGATCGAACCTAGAACCGTCGTGATGACAGTCTGCAGTCCTATCCCCTTGACTACGGAATCGGTGGCCGAAATTAATTTGTCAGAACGATTATTTAAATAAACATTCGTCTGCTACTCGTAGAGGGCTCAAACGTTTGTTTGTAAACAAATCGCGAGCTTCGCATTATTTCAGCTAAATTAAGTAGCGAGTAAGATAATTTACAAGAGTGCTCTACCAAAGAGGGGAGCTTTATAAAATATATTTTAGTCATCGACATACAGACCTGTTTCGTTGTATCACAACTCATCAGTGCCGCTAGACTAACACCTCTCCCAAGCCGAGGATCGAACCTAGAACCGTCGTGATGACAGTCTGCAGTCCTATCCCCTTGACTACGGAATCGGTGGCCGAAATTAACTTGTCAGAACGATTATTTAAATAAACATTCGTCTGCTACTCGTAGAGGGCTCAAACGTTTGTTTGTAAACAAATCGCGAGCTTCGCATTATTTCAGCTAAATTAAGTAGCGAGTAAGATAATTTACAAGAGTGCTCTACCAAAGAGGGGAGCTTTATAAAATATATTTTAGTCATCGACATACAGACCTGTTTCGTTGTATCACAACTCATCAGTGCCGCTAGACTAACACCTCTCCCAAGCCGAGGATCGAACCTAGAACCGTCGTGATGACAGTCTGCAGTCCTATCCCCTTGACTACGGAATCGGTGGCCGAAATTAACTTGTCAGAACGATTATTTAAATAAACATTCGTCTGCTACTCGTAGAGGGCTCAAACGTTTGTTTGTAAACAAATCGCGAGCTTCGCATTATTTCAGCTAAATTAAGTAGCGAGTAAGATAATTTACAAGAGTGCTCTACCAAAGAGGGGAGCTTTATAAAATATATAAAATATATTTTAGTCATCGACATACAGACCTGTTTCGTTGTATCACAACTCATCAGTGCCGCTAGACTAACACCTCTCCCAAGCCGAGGATCGAACCTAGAACCGTCGTGATGACAGTCTGCAGTCCTATCCCCTTGACTACGGAATCGGTGGCCGAAATTAACTTGTCAGAACGATTATTTAAATAAACATTCGTCTGCTACTCGTAGAGGGCTCAAACGTTTGTTTGTAAACAAATCGCGAGCTTCGCATTATTTCAGCTAAATTAAGTAGCGAGTAAGATAATTTACAAGAGTGCTCTACCAAAGAGGGGAGCTTTATAAAATATATAAAATATATTTTAGTCATCGACATACAGACCTGTTTCGTTGTATCACAACTCATCAGTGCCGCTAGACTAACACCTCTCCCAAGCCGAGGATCGAACCTAGAACCGTCGTGATGACAGTCTGCAGTCCTATCCCCTTGACTACGGAATCGGTGGCCGAAATTAACTTGTCAGAACGATTATTTAAATAAACATTCGTCTGCTACTCGTAGAGGGCTCAAACGTTTGTTTGTAAACAAATCGCGAGCTTCGCATTATTTCAGCTAAATTAAGTAGCGAGTAAGATAATTTACAAGAGTGCTCTACCAAAGAGGGGAGCTTTATAAAATATATTTTAGTCATCGACATACAGACCTGTTTCGTTGTATCACAACTCATCAGTGCCGCTAGACTAACACCTCTCCCAAGCCGAGGATCGAACCTAGAACCGTCGTGATGACAGTCTGCAGTCCTATCCCCTTATATATATTGTTTTTTTTTTGTTTTATTACATTTTCACCCCAAACAAGTCACATTGCCACTCTGATGTAGGGGGCTACTATCAGGGTCAGCAACTACTGGGGTACTATGTAGGGATTTGGGCAGCAATATGCCGGTTCACGTTGCACTTGAGCTTCTGCATGTCAGTACAGTTAGGGAAGCAGGATCCTGGAATGGAATTCCAGAGTCTAGCGGTTCTGGGGAAGAAACTACTAGAGTAGAAAGATCTTTTACATCTAGGGATCTCTACTGTGTGGGGTGGGATTTAGCTGCCTGTCGGGTTTGTCGAAGGTGTCTGCGTCGTGGGGGCGCAAGTGTCTGCAGTTCGTCAGAGCATTCACCATTAAAATATTTGTAGAACAAGCAGAGGGATGCAACGTTTCGTCGATGGGACAGAGGCTGAAGATATATATATATATATATATATATATATATATATATATATATATATATATATATATATATATATATATGACACAATCAGGTTGACACACCGGTTCTCGAAGTGAAGCAAAGTTGAGCTTTGCAAGTACTAGATAAGTGACCATTTGAGAAGGCAAGGCGGTGTACATACCGCGCCGAGTCGTAGATATTTTCAGGTTTGAAAACTTTCACCACTATAAACAAATCATCAATTTCCGAGCAACTTAGTTTTGTGGCGGAAGCGCATGCGTCGAAATCGACGGGAACGTATATCATATATTCATATAAACACACACACACACACACACACACACACACACACACACACACACATATATATATAAATATTTTTAAAAGTATACGTATACATGCATATATATATTTATAAATATATATATATATTTATAAATACATATATATATATATATGTATATTATATATATATATATAAATATATTTAAAAGTCACTTGATGTGTATGTGCGAGAGAGAGAGAGTGAGAGAGAGAGTTATTGCCTTATAGGTTCAGAAAAGAACCTTTGCAAATTTCACGCAATGCTAATTTATATGTCTGTAAGTGTTTATAGATTTGTTTTGTGCAAAAAAATCATACGATAAATACCAAAAATCGAAAAAATCCTATCCCCAAAATAGCTGTTCTCTCTTTTGGAAAAACAAAAAGAGGAATTTTTACGTTACACCAGCCAAAGGAGAAAATTACATCTTAGCGAATCAGATCTTCTTCTTCTCAAAAAAAAAAGCAAATTTATTATAATTTGGAGATATAGTTTAGTGGTAGAGAATTCGACAACAGATTGAATGATCCCTTGTTCCAGCCCGGGTTTAAACCTGTTGTATCCTAAAAAAAAATAATAAATAAAAAAAATAATAATGATAATAATGCACATTTACAAATACTGTCAGTAAATATAACACTGACAATACGTATATTTCCTCACGATGTGAACGGTGAAGTTTGCCAACCAGAATGGAATTAGAGTTTATTCCAAATGATATCAGGTAGTTAGTATCCTTATTCAGTCTTAGTTTTTTGCTGTTTGGGTTAATGTTTATAATAACCACTAATTTAAACTGGTCCCTACATAATTCGAACTAGTTATATCCAAATATAGCAATCATCTTTTGACACATGTTGTACATAGAATTAAAAAAAATACAATATGCCTGAGGATGATGGATGTGATGTGATGTGTGTGTGTGTGTGTGTGTGTGTGTGTGAAAGCGAGAGTGTTTATGACAGTAACGCGGGCGAGACACAGACAAAGAAATACATATTAATAAACATATAAATCTCGACGACTAACTGGATTAAGTTTTGGTCTAAAAACACCATTAATCAACGATATTAAACAACAACAAGGTTTTAACATCATCTAATATTAAGCTTAGATAATTTTTCAAAAGAGTAGCTTGACACTAACTAGTCATTCTCTAACAACGTGTATTAATTCAAACATTTTTATTTCATTTTTCCCTCATTCGATCATATGTATCGATCGATGCCTCCGTTCAGTCTCAACAGAAAATAGGTCTCCCCTTTAATGGTTATCTGCACTAAAAGTCCCAAGCAAGATCTGTGCAATTCTACTCCACACATCTCATTGATCAGCACTGTTTGAGTCCAGTGGCAAGTAGAAATGCTAGATGACTGAAAACAATGCCGAAATAAGAGTAACCCATCTTAGTACTGTAAAGGATACAACATCACTTAACTTCGGTGACATTCTGGGAACATGCCGTATATATATATATATATATATATATATATATATATATATATATATGTATATATATATATATATATATGTATATATATATATCAGTTAATTATATATATCCATATATATCAGTAGACTATACACACATATCATTAAATATATATATATATATTTAATTATATATATATATATATATATATATATATATATATATATATATATATATACATATATATAAGTATATACATATATAAATATACAGGGTGTTCCAAAAGTCTTGGGCACATTAAGCAGATATGAGGACTTGAAATGTGCCCAAGACTTTTGGAACACCCTGTACACACACACACACACATATATATATATATATATATATATATATATATATATATATAGAGAGAGAGAGAGAGAGAGAGAGAGAGAGAGATAGAGAGAGAGAGAGAGAGAGAGAGAGAGAGAGAGAGAGAGAGAGAGAGGCGGGAGACCCAGACTGGCAGACAAATAAACAGATAGAAAAAAAAACACATAAAAATTCCACGGATTAATACCTAATTTCAACTAGTTCCATCAAAATAAGAACGAATCCATTCAAAAAGCACCAACACCATTTTTATGTAGTTAGCAGGAAACATTCGTGCGGGGACAATTAAAAGTTCTAGGCGTTGTTAAAATGATCCAATCAGATAAATGTTTCGTAATCCCAATAATTACTCTATATCGTTGATTTCGATATGAACTCACGTAAAATTAAACAGGAGTAACAATAATAATACTATTAGAAAAGTGACGGGAGAGGGTGCCACAATTGTAGAGAGAAGGACGGAGGTAAAGTCGGATCATTTTTTTAAAGAATTGTGCATTGAGCGATCGTGGCATCAGTGCTGGGATAAATGGGAAGCAAAAGTGTTAGCACGTTTTGACACAATTTAAATTGCATTCATTTCCTATAAAAAGAAGCATTAATGAATATTTAAAAGGGCAAGTTTAAAGTCATTAGAAAAAAATAACAGAGTTGTTTTTAAATAATACAATGTTCGATTAAAAATTCGAAATAAGAAACAAAGGTCAAGGCTCATGGCTCTGGGTAATTTTTAAATAGTAAGGTTGAATCATTGAATATTTTCGAACAAAAGAAAGTGTGCGACACTTATTCAAAGGTGGAACTGCTGTGGAGAAATCACAACTATTAAATGTTCCAAAGAGGAATATCAGCACAATTGGATGTGATCTTAAACCGCATTCGATTAAAATAGCCCTCATATGGGGACATAAGTGGCTTTAGAGTGGAAACTTGCTGGAAACTTGCTTTTGGCTTACGTAATATTCTTCATATTCTTTCCTTACTTAGTGCGTACGTTACGCTTTGCAAAAAAATAAAAATAAAACAAAAACACACACAACTTCTTGAAAATGCAATTGCATTAAAAGCACACATTCGCGAAATTAGCTTTTAAAAATCAATCTGGCACCCACGACAAGAAAATGAAAGTGACGTCTCTTTGAATAATAATAATAATAATAATAATAATAATAATAATAATAATAATAATAATAATGTGATACCCATTGTGATCGGAACGCTTGGGACCCTAACAAAAAAGCTACCGCAAATGGCTTAATCAGATTGACAAGAAAAATTATTTTACAATTTTACAAAAGGTTTGCGTGTTGGGAACAGCGAAAGTTGAATGTATTAAAAAATAAATAGATAAATAAGTGACGTCATAAAGTTAAGAATGTTATGAAACAATAATAATATATCAACACCTCGAACTGTATGACAAAAAAAAAACACCATAATTGGCTTAATCCGATTGACAAGACAATTTCTTTTACAATAATGCAAAAGGTGTGCCCCTCGGGAACGGCGATAGAGTTTATACAGCTTGAATGTCTAAAGTCAAATGAATTGACTTGATGTCTAAGAAAAAATTCCAACTAAAAACATCCAAAGTTTGAGACTACTACAACAACACTACTACTACTACTACTACTACTACTACTACTACTACTACTACTACTACTACTACTAATAATAATAATAATAATAATAATAATAATAATAATAATAATGTGATTTTATTATCTGTATTTAACATTGTAGCAAAATATTCCTTTCTATTTCATAGTATTTATAAATTTACCTCATTTGGGTCACTTCTATATGGAGAATATAATGGATAATACATTCAAACGTCCATGAACTTATATTTGCTGAGTGTTCGTATTTTCATTCCCCCCCCCGAAAAAAATAACTTTTTGCGCTATTATTAGAAAATCAGATTTATAAAAACATTTTTTTTGATTAAATATATTTTTCCTCTCCAGTGTGCAAACGTGATTATGCTGCGTATATATATGTATATATGTATATGTATATGTATATGTATATATATATATATATATATATATATATATATATATATATATATATATATATATATATATATGTATTCGATATCTGTCATCTAGTGGATGGTTTAACCATCCCCGGTTCAAAGCAAAAACTCTTCTCCGAACCGAAGTTATTCGCGATTTGCTTTTTGCCGACGATGCTGCTCTGGTGACAGCATCCTTCGAGGAGGCACAGGCTCTTCTCGATCGCTTTTCAGCAGCACTTAGGCCATTTGGACTGACAATAAGCATACAAAAAAGACTGAGGTAGTACATCAGCCTTCCCCTACTCCAAAGCAAGTGGAAGGCGTAAAGCAATATCCACCCGAATATAGAGCGTAAGCTGAAAGTGGAGGGTCTTGATATAAGTTGTGTTAAGTCGTTTCCCTACTACGACAATAAAGTTAATCATAGAGGATCCCTTGATGGGGAAATTGTTCACAGGATTGCCAAAGCTACCTATGAAGCTTTGGTCACAGCTGGTGGGCTGAAACGGGTATCCAATTCGACATAAGAATTCTTGCTAATCGTGCTGTTGTACTCTCCATCCTTCTTTGCGTCTCTGAGTCATGGACTCCGTACATTCATCAGTGAGGCGTATTTCATACAAGCTCTCTACGCTTGATTCGTGCCATTACGCTCCGCGACATGGTTTCAAA
Organism: Euprymna scolopes; assembly: GCF_053919585.1. NCBI lineage: Eukaryota > Metazoa > Mollusca > Cephalopoda > Sepiida > Sepiolidae > Euprymna > Euprymna scolopes. The sequence continues at coordinate 61,284,869 of NC_136521.1, read as the reverse complement.
TGCTGAATTATTCCCAAAATGCAAAATACCTGGCATCGAACTATTCCCCATCCATTCACAGTTGTGGTGGAATGGTCACATCTTGAAAATACCTGATGACAAACAACCAAAGATTGTGATGAATAGTCAGCTATCAGATGGAAAAATAAGTGTTGGGCGGCCTTGGCTTAGGTATAAGGACGCGTTTAAAAATCATCTGGCTGCAATAAATATACCATATGGAATCCTTTAAAAAAAAGCGAGTGAGGAATGGAGATCGCGTGGTTTTGAAAAAATCCGAAAAAATCAATATGATGACCTTAGTACGCTGATAGAAAACAGAGGAAATGAAAAACCATTGGTAGCGGCACCGCTATCAACAGCTATAACTGAACGGAGGCGTTTGTTGATCTCTGGCGATCATGTTTGGACGGATATTGAGTTAATTCATAGATTATAGAGTTCATTCATCATTTTACAAAATTTAACTTACGTATGTTGAGCTGGATCCGTAAACAGTTGTTCGTTTCATTACTGAGTCAATTCTTGTGGGTAAACTAAACTTGAAATGCGTCTCGCGCCGTCCGGCACTATCACGTGCCACGAGAGAAAAAGATAGAGAAACATAGAGAGGCAGAAGGGAAAGAATGAGAAAATGTATTTTAAATTTATGTCAGACTAGTTATTATTAATATATCTTGACAGGAGTATCCTAAATATTGGAGCTCAGTATAGCAACTTAGCTTCCAATAACCACCTTGTTGAGCAATACTAGAAACATATATTTTATAAGAAGTTTGCGACGACGATGTTGGTATTCTAGAACAAGGAAAATGTATTCCAAGTGAAATGCCCGCACATGTAACAGCCAAATAACATGTTAGGGTGTATCTAATTTTCTCCAAGTAGAAGATTGCTTCAGAATTCCGGTGAGACAGGATCATCCAAGCATTTTTTGCGGAATATTAGCATTTTGACCAGTAAACACGCAGCTTAAATTCTCCTGTCTTATTTAGATACGCGCATTACACGCTTAAAAGACCCGTGTTCCAATATTGGTTTTGTCTGTCACGTTAAATTTTGAAATAAAATATTCAGCGATAAGCGTGCAGATTAATTGACGTACTTAAGGAATATTGATTCTTTGCTAATTGCGAAATAAACGTTTCCGACCGAATAAATTACGCTGCGATCTTTAACTTGACTCATGCTGTGCATTAAAATTTTAGTGAATGCAATTTCATATAATTCCATAAAATATTATCTCAACACATTTGACTCACGTGTTGATCGTTTGTTTAAAGGGGGGAATGATAGAACGCTTAAACTTGTGCTAATCTCTGAAATATGTAAGATTCTACATTTCTTAGGCGATCACGTGGTGCCAACTTAAAAAAATAAGCGGTCAAATTGCATTAGTTTTGTTAAAATGGAGTATCATTGGTGCACTTCAATTTATGATCATCTGTTATACAAAACGGATTATATTTTTCTTTAGCAATTACACGAAACAACGTGAAAACTTAGTCAGAATGTATAAAAACAAGTGAAGCATGCACCTGCCCTCGTGAGTGCACAGTTAATGAGGCATAAACACTGACTAAGTTCAGCATTTGCCCCCCCCCCCATTTAGCCCCCTAAATCCCCAGGAACATTTAATACTAGTGGAAATGTACAAACGATGCAGTTTCATATGTAAATTTTAGTGCTGCACCACGCATAAAAAGAAACGACTAAGTCAATCATTTACCCCCCCCCTATTAAGCCATAAACGTCCAAGAATGGAGTGTTTTTATTAGCCTGGGGCACACTCAAGATTTATCACGAAGTATAGACAAACAAAATTATATAGAAATCAGTTACTTACAACTTTTCAGAAAGTTTTATAAAAATCCAAGACAGCAATTTTTTTTTTAATTAGCACAAAATTGTCAATTTTAGGCATTTTAACCCGAAAGGCACAGCTATAGGGGCAACCGGAGTTTTCCCGGATAATCCATTCTATTAATTTTTTTTTACTCATATCATGTATAATGTGTGTGCTTAATTTAAAAAATATCCAGTGCGTATTCATTGAACAAAGTGTGAACAGACGAAGGGACGAACGGACGAACGGGCAAGGTTTAATTTATAGGTCCCCCCTCTTTTTGTCGGGGGACTAATAACTATTTTATGTTTAAATATAAACTATAAATATTAGATTAACAAGTTTACAATAGTCACCCGACAAATGAAGCTACAGTCTCTCTTCAGAATGGAATAGAATCTCTCTCATATATTTACTAGGTCGTCTAATCTCATATATTTACTAGGTCGTCTAATGTTTTTTTTTTCAGTCTATATAATTTCTAAAAATGAACGTTGGGCATTATCTCGATATAATCACGTTGTAACGAAATAACACACACACACACACAGCTGCTTATAAAATATTTCGTTTATTCAAAGTAACATTTTCGGTTTCATAATAAGAGTATTATGTGAAATTGGAGCAAAAATATGTTACTTGTCTTGCCCGTCGTCGCCAGTCTCCTCGCTTTCGTTGTTTGACTCTCTATTTTATTTACCCAGATGACGTCAAGCAATGTCTTTAAATGTCGGTCAGTCTCGCTGGTCTAATCTCCGGGAATTCTACGTCCCCCATTTTAAATTCTTTGAAGTCGTTCCCAGTGCACCTAGTTCCAGAATCTGTCCGATTTTCCTTTGACGTCATTGTCGAGGAACCTGAGAAATATCCAACATTTCTATATCACAAAAATTCATATAATGGGCATTGTTCGTTTATTTTATTATCTTTTTTACATGTAGGTAACCACTTATCAAGGCCCGAAGGCCACTCAGGGGTAAGGGTTATTGCGTGTACAGTAATCATAATCAATGAGATAGTATTGTAGTAATCATTAGTATTGGGGGTTTGATAGAGTGTCTTACTTAAGGGAGCGGTTTGTCAGGAGTTTGTTTATGTTGGACTTGAAGACGTCCAAGTTGTAGTCAGGTGGGAAACAGGCAAACAGCAGGGAGTTCCACTGGCGTGCAGTTCTAAGAAAGAAGCTTTGCTCATGGAATCTACGTTTGGATTTAAGCACAGATAAAGAGTGGGGAAAATTGTTGACAGTAGTTTCAGCCAGACGGGTGTTTCTCGTGAAAGATTGGCGAGGGGGACGAGGGATTGGAGCTCAGATGAGCACCTGCCATGGAAATAGCGATAAAACAAATACAGGCTCGCAACGTCTCTTCTGTGGGAGAGAGCTTGCAGGTTACTTATTTATTTATTTCGTTTATATTTATATATGTAATTAATTGTTGAAATATCTAAGTAAATATTCTTTGTAAACAATTATTAGTGGAATCGTGTATTTAAATGAAAAATATTTTATCGCAAATTGTTATCTACTTAACAACATTAACCAAAGAAAGGTGAGAGGGACTCAGTTGACTACACGGATTGGCGATCTGGATGCAAAAAGTGCGAATACTTTCACTCCAATACATATTCTGTATCCTTCTAGAAAGGATCTTAAGAGAAAGATATGGGAGTAATGGTTACCAACGAAATACTAATCACGAATGAGTCCTTACAACAAAAGAAAGACCATCAGGAAAGTAAAGGACAATCCTTTAATTTGAGGCTGGTTTTATTTACACAGATGACGTCATGCATTCCATCATGTAATTTCTTTAATTTAAGTCATAAAAACGTAAAAAAACTAAACAATTATCCAATTAGGTAGAAACCTTTGCTTTCATTTATTTGTTTTTGGACAACTTTTTCGAATCTGTTTATAGTAACCCCCCCCCACCAGCAACCAAATATTAATTACTAACTCACATTTTTGTAAAAAAAAAACAAAAAAAAAACATTTAGCATTTCAACATTTTTGCTACGTTCGGCTTCATCCACTGATTGTTGGTCAAGTCCAAACAATGAATGATTGACAGAAACTCCCGAGGATTCAGATCAAATTCTGCAAGAGTACAATTTTTTTTCATTTTCGCCTTCTTTTTCACTTTTTGCAATGGATTGCTGTACTAATATAAGAAATTTATTTAAAAACAGAATACAAATTTGTTATACAGGGTGACCCAAAGAAAACGGGTCCCGACTCTAATTAGTCCCTGTTTCTTAGTGTTTTGTCCGAATGAAATGAAACTTTAGTCATAACTAGTTTATTATATTCAAAATATCGCATCAAATCACTTGGGTCTTTGGCCTTTTTTTCTCCGTTCTACTGCATATGTTCTAGATGGCCTCCATTTAGCTTCTTTTTTTTGGGGGGGGGGAGTAACCCTGTATATGGTTCGTGGAATTGCATTCGTTTGCAAAAGATCTAGCTAATTTGCATATTCTTTAAAACATTTATTATAATCAATTCCTTTCGGTTTCTTAATGGTATGATTATTTTTAGCTTTCTATTACGTGTAATTATAGTTATGCAGATATTCTCCAAAATTTATACTTGCATATTATTTGCCTAAAAGAGTTCGAGTAAAGACAAACCTCTTTCTCTAAATATTTATGTATGCGTGTATATTTTTATTAAAAAAGATTGCCTAACAAACTCCTCCGTCACTTTTTGGTCAACAGACATAAAACTTCATATACAGGGGATTTGAACCGATGCGAAACTTAATATCTGATCTTTAGGCATGGAAAATCGGTGCAAAAGTATGAAAATGTTTTAAAAAAAATGTAATTTGCAGGTGAAGGTCGAACGATATCATTACGAACATGCATGCATAACGTAGTAGTTATTTATTAGTATTTTATTTTTTAGCTTTGCAGCAAACATGTCTCTATAGTCCAGTTATTTACGTGAAGGAAAAACTAAATTGCAAACTAAACGTTTGGTTTCGAGTTTCGTTAGCAGTGCACGAGTCATGTAAAAAATAGTTTTTTTTATCGTTACTATATATTGGGTCTAATATAATATAATGATAAATACGAATCTAGTACTAATCCTCATTTCATATTAAGCGGGCAATGCCGGATGGGGTCCGAGTCTATATATAATATAAATGGATATAAACACACACACACACACACACACACATATATATATATATATAATATATATATATATAAAAAATATATATATATAAAATATATATATAAAAAATATATATATAAAATATATATATATATATATAAAATATATATATATATAATATATATATATATATAAAATATATATATATAAAATATATATATATAAAATATATATATAAATATATATATATAAAATGTATATATATATAAAATATATATATATAATATATATATATAAAATATATATATATATATAATATATATATATATATATATATATATATATATATATATATATATATTACAATAGATAAATACGAGCATGAAAAGTAATATGGTTAAGCTTAGAGGTGGAAAAGTAAAATACTAGTTGTTAAAACTGGAAAACAAAAAGACAAGATATTCTAGCAAGAAAATATAATACATTCATAACTTAAAATATTGCAGCATCAAGAATTGACAATGTAATTATATAAATTGAATTTTTTAAAAATCTATAATCCATGATTCTTCCAGACTTCCAATGAATTCACTTATTCTTTGTTAAATTTCAGTCGTCTTTTTCCCCCATAAACACATATGTAAAAGCAATGTACGGTACTCGTCTGCTTTCAATACAATCCCTTCAATTACCTCCCTTTCATACTTTCATTAGTGAATTAGTAGCTACAGTAGTCGCTGAAGCGACGTGATTGCTATGGAAACGAGTCATAAAAAGCGTCGCTCACCTCCTTACATATTTTTAGCATTTGGCAGACCAGAAAATCGATCACAACTTTTGTTTTCCATAACAAAAATTGATTTTTTTTTCACAATATAGCTGAGAAGGTGATCTATAAACTTTAATAATTGTTTGAAATTTGACGAAAAATGAGTGAGCGGTAAGGCTTAAAGCAAATCTTTTTCACTTAACCATATGTTAAAACACGGTAGTGTTTGAATGATATATACATATAATATAAATATAAATACACACACACACAGATATATATATATATATATATATATATATATAATAACCACAGACATACACACATATATATAACCACACACATATATATATATATATACCTACACATATAACCACACACCCAAGAGTATATAACCACACATACACATATAACATCACACACACACGCACACACACACACACACACACACACATATATATATATATTTTTTAAATGAGGGAGGCCACCAACAATGTGTATTGTTAACATTATCTTATTATTCCGTGTTTTGGTTTTTCATTGAAAATTATGTTTAGATCATTGTAATAATGTTTTTAAATCATTGAAATAGTTTTTAACGCGTTTCAGACGTTCTGTGAAGCGTCCTCTTCAGAAAGTATTTCAAATGTAAAACATTTAGAATATACTTAAAATGTGTTCAAAATGTAAAAGAGAATTTTCGTAGTACATTTGAAATGTTCCAGAGCGGTCGAAACATGTGTAAAGAGAATAATTTACAAAACCAAAACACGGAATAATAAAATAATGTTTAAAAATACACATCGTTCGTGGTCCCACCACTCATTTAAATATACATCTTTCTCTCGTTGGAATTTTTTAACCCATTTTATATAAATATATATATATATATACAAACACACACACACATATATACACGTATATACACACACATATACACATATACACGTATACACACACACACATATATACACGAGGGGCGTGGAATAAGTAATGCTCCTTACACACTTCCAGTTGTGTTATCTAGCTGAAGTTTTGCATGTGCAATGATTTTTATCTCTAAGGGTTATGTGGCCAACTACAGCTCTGAACTAATTGTGGTTTCTGTTTTACACGTGTTTGAACTTAGTAAGGTGTGAAATGGAGCCTGTCGAATGTCGAGCAGTGATCTGGGTTTTGTATTTGAAAGGACGCACTCCACAGGAGATTTTTGATGAAATTAAAGAAACTTATGGAGATAATGACCCATCATATGACCTTGTAAAACGCTGGCATCGTGAATTTAAACATGGCTGGAAATCTGTGGAAACAGCTCCCATACCTGGTCGGTACCGTTCTGCCATTGATGAGGCATCAGTCCGTCAAGTTGATGCTGCCATTTTGGAAGATTGGCGCATTACTATACGCTAAACAGCCCAAGATGTCAAGATTTGTACAGGGTCTGCGGAAACTATCATGCATGACCATTTGCATATGCATAAGGTGTCTGCCAGATGGATTCCCAGGTTGCTCACACCATTCCAGAAGCGAGAACGCGTCGAGTGCTCGAGGATAAATTTGGAGATGTGCCAAAAAGATGAGTGAACGTTTTTCAAAAGACTGATTACACAGGATGAAACCTGGGTCCATCACTTTGAGCCAGAGACCAAAGCCCAGTCAATGCAGTGGAAGCACTTGCACTCACCACCTCCAAAGAAGGCAAGGGTGCAGCCCTCCGCTGGTAACGCCATGCTCACAATCTTCTGGGACCAGGACGAAGTAGTGATGACAGATTTCCTGGCAAAGGGTACCACAATTACATGAGCCAATTATGCTTCACTTTGGAGAAAATTAAGGGAAGCTTTTTAAATCAAGAGGCGGGTCAAGATCAGCAAGATACCCCCTCCTGCAGGACAACGCTCCGGTCCACGACTAGCATGTTGCCAGATCAGAAGCACGAGCGGGTGGTTATAAAATCCTTCCCCATCCTCCCTACTCTCCTGACCTTGCACCCTCTGACTTTCACCTCTTCCCAGCCATGAATTTGTTTTTGAAAGGAAAGCGTTCTGCAGATGATGGAGCCTTAATTTCTGAAGTAACGTCGTGGTTAGAGGACCAAACTTGTTTTTGTTTTTTTTTGCATTGTAAATTTCTGCATTACGTTTGAGTTGTTTTAAACCCCACTCTTCCCATGTAAAATAATAATTTCGAAAAAATAATGTTAATATATCATCGTCCCAATTGTTATTTTGTTTTTTGTTCATTTTAAACCAACCTCCTTTCATGTAAAATTATAATTTCGGAATCATAATATAAATATTTCAACGTACCAATTGTTCTTTTGTTTTTTTTTTAAACAAAACTCTTCCCATGTTAAATAATAATTTCGAAATAATAAAGTTAATATTTCAGTGCGCATGTAATAGGCCCATGTGCAACCGGATGTCGTAAACCGGAAAGTGGGTTACATACATCGTTACAAGGTCATTTGAGTTTTATAATTATAAAGATGTGAATAAGGATCCTTGACATAAAGTAGGAGTACATCGCGACTTTAATTTTTGAGCATTAAAATGGAGATGCAACTTTTATATTTGTGGAACTATTTTGCCTATCCTAGGACGGGTATTCTATTCTAGTAGCAATAATGAATTTCGATGAGGTGTGGGTTCAAAATGCACACACATGTTGAAAGATGTTTTTTTTTATATTTCAGAAAAAAAATAATAATATACAGATGAAGATGAATATCGTGTCTTCGTACCCTTTATTAAATGTTTAATTTCACTAATAATAAGCAATTATTTTAAGACGTCGGCATTAATCGGGAACGCGGCCCTTTTTTTAAAGGGTGAAATTCGTTTTTCTTTCACATCCACCATTTATCTTTTTTTTAAATCTTTGAATATTATCTGCAAGAGGATCTTCAAAATTGGTAATCTAGTCATTAAAAACGAGATAAAATGTTGAGATTTGGTATTAATGTGCGTTTTTTTTTTCGGTAATACTTTCACGACTATTTGATGAAAGGATAATTTGCAAGTGCGCTTTTAGAAATCTTTTGTAAATTGCTTACAAAACTCGTTTTGAATAGAAATCTTTATTGTCTGCATAGCAGCCACAAAAATTATGATGTAGCACGCGTTTCTCAAGAATAATTACTCTTACTAATAAAAATCCGGGTATTTACTAGCATTATATTTTATTTATTATGGATAAATACATTTTGCACGGGAAACTAATTTTACCTATTCTGCAGACGTTTTTTTTAATTCCAGATTTTACACACACCCACCCACACAACAATACACCCCACCCCCCCATATATATATATGTATGTATGTATATATATATTTCGATTCTATTTCACGCCTCACAGGTGCTGGCAAGAAGTGTGCCTGTCAACGCACTTTAAGGAATAAATTGTAGGATAGTTAACATCTTGAAATTTGGAATAAACTTTTATTTTTCATTTATTTGCTATATCTTCTCTTCTCTTCTCTATATAAATAAAATGAACTCATTTTTTCCCGTTTGATTTTGACATTAATAGGATTAAAAACCCAGACATTTCATGCAAATATAATATGCACAAACGGCAGAACAATATCTGAGGTGTGTTATAGGCTTATTATTTCTCAAATTCCTCGATAATCTTAGATTTCTATACTTTTTCTGCTGAGAAGTCACGGTCAAAATCGGTTAAGATCAATGGAAGTGGTAAAATATTTTCTCTCTAATAAATTCCTCCTCCCCCTGCCACCACTTAACAGCGTTTGGGGATCGTTCACAAGGAACAGTTGAGAAGAGAACACCGGTTTGGCTTCGTAGTTCTTTCATGTGAAGTTATTTAAAATCACTAAACTAAGCTGCAGTGCTCTGTGGCGTAGTGGTTAGCGTGCTGGACAATTCACATTATATTTTCACGTTCGCGCCGACCTACCGTAGTCGTTTTTTTTTTCCTAAACAACTGGAATGGACTTTTCTTGGTGGCCGAACTGTTAACGTTGCAGATGTTTTTTTTTTTTTTTTTTTTCACACTTTATTTTCCTGCTTTTACTCATGACTCCGGGTTTGATCCTTCCTACTTACGTACCATAACATTTTTTAAAACTCCTCCCCCGTCCCGGAAACAAACACTCGGGCAACGCCGGGTACCCCCACTAGTATATATATATATATATATATATATATATATATATATATATATATATATATATATATATATATATATATATATATATATATATATATATGACTACTTCGGTTAATTACATAATTTAATATACGAACGTATAATTTTATGTTTAACCTTTAAGTATTTACTTAAACAGTGTTCAATATATCGGCAGAGGAAGGTTGCAATTTATAAAAAATATATATAGCAAGTAGGCTACACAAAATATTCCGCGTGTTCTCATCGTGAGAATTCGCCAGGCTTATTTAAATTCTGCCGTGATATTTTAAATTTTAAATATGTACATATGCATATATACAATAAATTAATATACGCTATATATTTATATATATATAGCGTATATTAACAAAAATTCCGACTACGTAATTGATAATAAGCTCTCACGTGATGTAAATATGTATATAATTATGTAAATATGTATATAATTAGGAAAAAGTAAAAAACACAATTTCTAAAACATGCCTGAGGATTACACGGGTATCTCTTTGGAATGCACTCGCTAAGGGTCCAACTTATACAATTTTGAAACACACACACACACACATCGAAAGAAAACTATTCGGAGATTGCAGAAGATGAAAAGGAAGATAAAAAACAGACGAATTCCGTGGACTTCGATAACATTTGTTTGAATGAGAATATGCTTCCTGTATATATATATATATATATATATATATATATATATATATATATATATATATATATATATATATATATATATATACATATATATATATAATGTGATTGATAATTTAAAAATCAAATTATAAGTAAATTTAAAATCCGTTCATAAGAAGGAACAACAACAAAATCAATTATTTGTACGATCGTTTCGGAAAACAGTGTTTTTATTGTGGTAGACATAAAGTTACGGACAATAATTATTACATATAGTTTTTTATCAAACAATGTTTCCACATCAGCAAATATTGGGAAAGGTTTTTTATTAAATGTAAGACACCATAAATAAACCTAGCATTAAATTAAAGTAAGGCAGATGAATCTGGAAAAACTTAAAATAAAGGTATGGATTTAAACTGGATAAGAAAATTAATAGAAATAAAATAGAGTAAAATATAAATATAAATTTGGTTTAAGTACAATATCATAGATACATACATACACAGATATATACATGCATAAATATGAAAAAGTACGCACATATATATATACATACTCATTAATATACATATATATAAATAAAAACATACGTACAAATATTTACCTTTCATTTTTTCGCCTTTTGACATCAGGAACTGTGGTTAAAGTACTCATATAGATGCTTGCTATAGCTGTTCAGCATATGAAATGATAAATTTTCAAAAAGAACGCTGTGTAATAATTTATTTCCGTTAGCGTACTTTTGATTAAAGGACGCCAAGGTTTAGAATTCGAAAGAAATTGGAGGATAATGTTATTTGTATAATTAAATAATGCAAGGGGGGTAATTAGTCATATTTCTTTAATTAAAGAATGTAAGGTAGATAATTAGTCTAACTTAATTTATTACAGAATATTAAAAAAATATTGTAATCTATTTTTACTAATAAGTAATTTTAATGATTTAAGGTGGTCTTTATTTATTAAATTTAACCCAACGTTTATGACTGCATGTGAATATTAATTCCTCTCTTGAATTTAATAGGGTTGTTGTATTTTTTCCATTTCCTCAGTATGATTCGTACAATTAGAGAAAAAATCACATTAGCAAGAAACTGTCCCTTTTTCTTCAAAAAAAACAACACAGAATTTTACAATCTAAAATTGCAACACTTTAAATGTATATAATTGTGTAACTTCTAAATCATAACAAATATTTTTGATTGACGTCCCTCTGGTAATTGTCATTTCACGACACTGTAACTAAATTCATATATTCTATTTCTTCTTTCTGTTTTTTTCTTTCTGTTTTACACGTTGGCTGTATATTCAAAATCAAAAATTTATTATCCGTATGTCGATTGATATATCTGTTTTTTTTCATTTCTTCTGTTTATTTTTCTACACAGTAACGGTCATATTTTTTCTTTCTGTGTTTTCTATTTCAAATTCAAAGTCAACAATTCGTTATCCGTATGTCGATCGAGCTATCTGATTTTTTTATTTCTTCTTAATTTAGCATATAAATCTATCTATAAATAATTTTAATGTGTCTATGTTTCTTCTTTTTTTCTATATTTTTTTCACAGTGTGTGTTTAACGAACCCTACGTTGTTTTTTTCTTAAATGTTCTTTATCTTTTCATCTTTTATGTCAAGTGTACAATATTTTTATTCTTTTCGTTGTGTCTATATAATATGTTTCTTTTCATGGTAACCTCCAGGCTCGATTTTTTTCACAATATTGTATGAGTGCCCTGGTTCACAAACGCCAAATTGAGATTTTGTTGCGTAGTTATCACTAATAAAGGATTAGAAGAGATGACGTATATTATATATTTGTTGTATCATAAAGGAAACGAATCATAAAGGGGATCGTGTGTGATGGTCTAGTCAGAGTTACTGTCGTGTAATCGTCTAGCTGTTCTTTCTATTAAATGCTATGTTCATATGCCGTTGTTTGTGTGTGTGTGTGTGGTACATGTATTTTTCAACATACCTTCTGCGTCTCTGATGTTGGTCCATCTGGAATCATCTTGTCTTAAAGGGGAGGCAGTACCTGTTTTGGACGAAGGTTCATTCACTCCAACACGATGAATTTGTTTTATAGTTTTTATTTCTCTTTCCAGATGTCTCGCAGAAGACGGAAAGTGAATCTCTAGCTTGCGTGTTACTCTTTGTCTCGTCCCCGCAGTGCAGGGAGGAGACAATGGTGAAGCCGTCCGTCCTCTTCTAGCCCAAACCAAATCTCCACGATTCAGCTAACATCATCACGTGACTCACACGCAATTCGATCAGCTGATCTTGACTTCCGGTCAACGCGTCTACAATATAATTTACACACTTCCCCTTCTCTCTTGATCAATTATCTAACATATATATATATATATATATATATATATATATATATATATATATATATATATATATATATATATATATATATATATATATATATATATACCTTTCTGTGTTTATCTCAACCAGCACGGACTGAAAAGAATACATAATACACTTAAAATTAGATAGACACATATATTTATATAGTTGTATACATAGGATTCACTGCTAAAATATGAGTATGAATTTTTGAAATCCGGCTTCTATGTGTATACGACGGTAATGTTGGATATATTTGATATAATTAAGTTTCATTCAAATAGACTGGATGTATTTAGTTAAAATTAAGATACCGACGTTATTTGTGGAATTCTAACAATAGGTATTAGAAATTTAGGCAAGATCGTTATACTACAGATAACGGTCATCTCTAAACACAGACTGGATATGGCATGTTTAGCTATACATTATACATAAAAATACATGACATTCTTTGGCAATGTCTAGCATGAAGGCTATCTCATAAGGATTAATACGTACCTTATTACATTTTATATAATTTGATTTACCTTAGTAAAAAAATCAACATCTTCTAACACCTGAAACAATATAGCATTGATGAGGTACATTTAATTATTTTCCCCAATTTTCATTTAAGAAAATACTTCCATAATGCCATTCTCCCCGAGATAGCTTTTAATAATGAACTGATCATTTATAAATTCTCAATGACCATTCGAAAATAAGTGTTAATGAGAGTATGATGATCAAGAGGCTACTGCGTAGTGATGGTTATTTCTATTAATTTGATAGAATTTGATTATTTAAAGGGGACAGCTTAACAAGAGTTTGTTTGCATTGGACTTAGAGATAAATCATATTGTAGTCAGCTTGAAAGTGCCAGTTGAACAGAAATCTAAAGGTAAGCAGTTCTAGAAAAATAGACTTGTTTATGGAATTTATATTTAGATTTAGTAACAGATAGAGTGGGGGGAATGGTTGATAGTTGTTTCAGCTAGACGGGCCATTAATGAGAAGGTTTTGCAAGGGAAATAGATTGATGTCCAGAAGAGCATTTGAAATGAAAATAACGATAGGGACAATCTGTCAACGTCTATTCTGTAGAAGAGATGTTTCAGAGAGGAGCAGAACCTACTCGATTTCGAACTCTGCTGCAACAATTAGCATCTCCCATCAGTTTCTGCCCGGATGTAGCAACCGTACTCTATTTTAGGACGTTATGGCTCTTACACAGCTAGCTGCTTGCGCTGAGAGTGAGATAACTTCTAGAGCGATAGAATGATGCAACCATTTTTTCAGGCGAGGAGGCATATTTACTCATGACGTCACGCTGTATTTTCGTAATGCGCATAGGAAGAACTAAAGCATGTACAAGAAAATGACTGAATCCTTAGAGATTCAAACATATCTGTAGCGAAGTTGAAACATAGGTTGATAATGACATTTGATTATACTAATAAGCCAAGTGACAGCTTGTCTCCCAAACTTTCCTTTCGATTACTATTGCGGCCCAGTTTGCGTCCTCATATCCGCAGGTAACCATTTTATTCTACGAGCCTTTCTTTTTAATTTTGGCTGGGAGATAAAGTGTAGTATCTGTTCAAAATAGACTTCCTAGCCTAGTAAGGGATGCATTTGTCACTTCCCTGCAACCATCTTTCCTACCGAAGATATTTTGCGAGCCTGTCTCTACGTTATCGTTAGTACCATAGCAAGTGCTCGACTGAGCTCCAATCTATGGTACCCCATTGGGAAACTTTCACGAAAGGAACTCGTCTAGCTGAAAGCTCAATAAATAATTTCCCTCAGTCTATATCTGTGTCTAAACCTAAACGTAGATTCCATTAACAAAGCTTCTTTCTCTGAACTACACATCCGTGGAACTCTTTTCTGTTTTCCTACTCTCCAGCTGATTACAATATAGACGTATTCAAGTCCAATGTAAACAAGTTCTTGATGCGCTGTCCCCTGGAATAATCCAGATTTCTAAATCTCCACTACTAACGATTACTATTGATTAACATGTACTAACCCTTATCCTCGAATGGACTCTGGGCCTTGATAAGTGGTGACTTCTTTGTAAAGAAAGCTCTATCCAGCTTACAGTTAGCGAGCGAGAGGTTCAGCTCGATTAAGAGCTTTTTCAGAGCAATTTTCCCCACGTTAATAACCGATCTTATGTTTTTGTGGGGAGGTGAGTTAATGTTTTTCAACTCTTTATAACCTAGAACAATTTTTTAAAATTAGGTTACATTTTTTTTTTATCATTATATATATTGATTAGATCTCCGCTTTTCGAATATATTACAATCAACTTTGAACACAAAAGTTTAAATTCCAACGGATAGCATCATCGTTGTCGATGATGTCAAATATATAATTACCGCCGTCAATTCCTCTTAAGGTATTCAAAAGAAAACGATAGAAAAAAAATACAAAAAGAAACGAAACGATGATTGAACCATTAATGGTATGAGTGCAGAGTCATACCCAACTAAAATTTTGATACATTTCAACAAATTGTTTAAAGAAAGCGAAATACAATCTCATTTTATTGGGATTAGGTCTTAGGGTTTTTTTTCCTGGAATTTTCTTCTGATTATAAAAAAAAATTGAATCCGTTTAATTCTTTTTACACTTTACAGAATTTCAATCTTATTTCCTTTATACAACTTTATTGTTTCTTTTCTTTTTATATCTTTGTGGGTTTGTTTTATATTCGTTTTAGAATCCAGATTCCAGGAATTCACTTAAAAAAAAAACGCTGTGGTTTAATTTGCGTCAATATTTTTCAGAATTATTGTCAGTCGCAATTACCCGAGTGTCTCCACGTGCGTCGCAATGCAAACACAAAGCGAAAGCGGCTGTTTATTTTTGTAGGAGGTAGAAAGAATAGCGAAGCAAAATAGCTGATACAAAAAGAAAGAACGGTGTGTTTTTCGGGGGACGTGGGGTTGAAGAGAAGTGAGGCAAAATTACAGACAAATGCGAATAGAAATCTGAACCGATATTTTTAAGATACGTCAATTTAATCAGCGTGTCTAGCGATGAAAATGTCATTTCACACTTAAGCGTGACAGACAAACATAAATGTCTTTTACAACCTTAAGCATGACAGACCAAATGAAAAAAAACTGTTTAAAATTGTCATTTGTGGAGATTTATAGTTAGCCATCTGGGGAGCAAGGAGCCTCCCGAAATGCGGATCTTGTGGAACATTCCGAAGTCAACTGAGTATAGTCCATTTTTAAAAATGACTTTTCCCTCTTGACTGAGGTTAAGGCAAAAATGCCAAATGTAGAGCTAATATGTTCATCCTCCCAGCCTTGATTCACTCTGTTCGGTGGATTAGGTTGATTATTTGCTAAATGATGCGCCCATATCGGGGAATACCGACGGGGTTTTACAAGCAATGTTTTGTAAGTCTCGATAGATCCGCCTTTAAAAGCGCTGGCTTGTCTTTTCCCAATTTGCTAGCCTTGTGTCAAATTTTCTTTTTAAGAGACGGAAGTAAATACCAACTATAAATTCTATTTCAAAATATTTTAACCATTTCCGATCGACATTTGGTGTATAATAATTCCCTTCAAAGCGCCTTTTTCTCTTCATGAGCGGGACTTAGTACCAAAAGCTCTGACGTCGGCAAATAAACAATACTTGATAAACAGGCCTACTTTAACGAAGGTCGTTGCTAAAAGAGTTACTTTTTACCAGGATCCTTATTAATACAGGCCTGTTCACTAAATAAATTCGAACCTGGGTAACGTCGCGTCCTTCTGCTAGGAGACATTGTCTTTGTGTGTAAATTTCCCTACCAAACTACTCTGTCAATTTTCAGTATCCAGACAGGAGATTTAACATAAAGGGGTATTTATAATTGGGGGACTCTTTTTAATCAGTTTTCGGTCAGAAAGTTTGCTGTCAAGGGTTCAAAGTTAAACGAGTTGACCTTTGAAAACTTTACCAAACTCTCCGACAATTTTTGGTCTAAACACTTGAAATTTTAGATGTAGATTACTTAAACATCAAACTTTTAAATTTTATTTGGACCCAAAACAAGCAATCTTAAGGGGTCAGAATTGGGGTCAAAGTAAAAAAAAAAAAATGTTAACTGCTGCGGTCTCAACGAAATTACTTTTATTACGATTGACACATACACACCGAGTATGTTTCAAGTAAACTATTAATATATATATATATATATATATATATATATATATATATATATATATATATATATATATGTGCACATTTCTGTGTGTCTGTGTATCTGTCTTTGTACATTTCTCTACCAAATAACTCTGTTAATCTTCGGTCTACAGACTTGAGATTTAACATGAGGCGTATTGAGAGTGGCAAAAATCGTTAAATCGGTTGTTGGCCCGAAATTTGGCTGTTATAGGGATCAAAGTTCACGGATTTGACCTTTCAGAACTCTACCAAGCTCCTTCGCCAATTTTGGGTCTAAATACTTGAAATTTTAGATGTAAGTTATGTGAACATGGGTCTAACTTTATAATTTGATTTAAGCATAAAATATTAAATGCTATGAGGTAATAATTGGGGTCAAATTTTAAAAAAAAAATGACCTCTGCTGTCTCTAACAAATTACTCAACTAATTTTTTATCGAAACATTTGAAATTTTACATAAATAGTATTCAGACATAGAATAAGCTTTTTAACCTGGTTTTGACTGAGAATTGGTCTGTCAAGGGGTCAAATATTTAAAGATTTGACCTTTGCAGTCTCTAGCAAACTACTCAGCTAACTTTTGGTCTAAAGATTTCAAATTTTACATAAATGGTATTCAGACATGCTGAAAGCGTTTTAATCAGTTTTGGGCGGAAATTTGGTTGCCGAGGAGTCATAGTTTAAACGAAGATGCTCGAAAATATGGAGATATTAGAAAGATAGAGAATTAAGCGGCCGTTGTGTGTGCAGCTGAACTAGAATGGGCACCTGAAGATTTTGCCGGTGTTGAGTCATAAATAAAACCCTAAACTAGAAGGGCAGGTAAATGGGGGTAACTGCTAATACACCTATGCTACGCTAGACAGGACATAAACAATAAGCGATAAAAATGCAGACAGACAAAATGTCTTACAAAATTTCTAATTTAGACGCGTCTTGTAACATTTGAATTATTCCGACTTCTGTTTTTATATTCACAACGTTTCGGGTGATGTAATCTCCAATCTTCCTCAATTGTATCTATTTTTTACATGGTAGTCACCACTTATCAAGGCTCGGAAGCTACTCGGGGGTAAGGGTTATTGTGTGTACAGTAATCAATGGGATAGTATTGTAGTAATTGTTAGTATTAGAGATTTGTTAAAGTGTCTTAGTTATAGGGCGGTTCCTCGGGAATTTGTTTATGTTGGACTTGAAAAAATCCAATTTGTAGTCAGATGGGAAACAAGCTAACAGAAGAGAGTTATACAGGCGTGCACTTCTAAGAAAGAAGCTTTGTTCATGGAATCTCAGTTTTTGTTTTGGCACAGATAAAGAGTGGGGAATATTTTTGACAGTGTTTTCAGGTAGACGGGTGTTTAATGTGAAAGATTGGCGAACTGACGATCTTTCTGTCGCCTCGGGAACCGTCATGGAATTTCGAACGGAATTCAATTTGGTGGCATGGCCTCTTGAGGAGAAGTCCTAAGTAATCTCCACTTGTATTCTGAGTGTTAACCGCATTGCAGATTTAACCTTCAACCTTTTGAAGAGTGTAACTTTAAACTGAATTTCACCTAGAGATTTATCCATTATTCCACGGGCACGTCGATGATAACATCAACTGAAACGTTGTGAAAATCATATCCTCCCCAAAACAGTTGTCTGAACAATCAAAATAATAAGAATTATCGATCATTACCTAAAATGTTGCGACACATCAGGTACGTCTATTCAATTTTTGTGCTGGGTCATGTAAATATAACGTTTATCTAGAAACTAAACATTCCAAACGATTATCTAAATATTACCACTAGGAAATACTGACATACAGTTTAAAAAAAAAGATTACAGACTATTAAGGAAACATTGCAGACGATTAACTAAATATTATCAATTATCAAATACTGAAACATAGTTAAAAAGATTACAGCCTATTAAGGAAACATTACAGACGATTAACTAAATATTATAATATATTAACTAAATATTGCAAATTTTAATAATTCCTAGATACAATTAAATACATATTATACATAGTTTTATAAATATTAGATACAATGAAATCAATACAACGTACAATTAAATAACTATTCCACACAATTAAAAATATATTAAAACTATTATTTAAATATTATAGACAATTAATTAAATAAATATTACTAAAAATGAATCTATATCCCTACTATTTTATAAAAAACATTTGTGTTTGTGTGTGTTTATTTCTTTATAAGTTCCGAAACGGTGGAGCATATTTCTTGCAAATTAAACATCAAGCGCATTTATATGCCTGACTGTGTTCTTAGACATGTTTTGTACAGAAATTTATTCGATAAATATCGAAAATCGAAAGAATCGTGTCTTAAAAATTGCTTTTCTTTCTTATAGATAAAACAGATTACTTTTTTTACAGGGAAATAATTTACGTTACGCTGGCTAAGGGAGATAATAAAATTTCAGCAAATCAGTTTTTCTTAAAAAGCAGATTTATTATAATCTGTTGAGACAGCTTAGTAGTAAAACATTCGACTTCAGATCGAATTGTTCCCTGTTCAAGCCCGGGTATACTTAACAATTTCATCAAAAAAAATGTTCTTATTAATTAATTCAATTTACGATAAAAGTAGAGGAGCCACTAAAAATCGCCGCAAATCATTTTTTCGTTCGCATATTTTAAAAAATATATATGTATCTAAAGTGATTTTTTCAAGCATCAATCTACAAGGTCAACTATATGCTTATTTATATTTTAAACAGACATAGGCGGAATTTGATGAATATTATTATCATTTTTACTTGTCTGTTGTGTTTAAGTATTACGATGCCCCCGTTCAATCTCGAAAGACGAAAGATACGTCCCTGTAGGGGCAGCTGAAAATGTAATTGTGAGGCAAGTTTTGCGCAATCTCAAACAACACCTCTCCTAAATTGGCACTGTTTGAGCCCAGTTTCAAAGAGAAGTCCAGGTGACTGGAAACAATGTCGCGGTAAGCAAAGAGCCCATACAACACCTGGAAGTTACAAATGGCCACTCGTTTAGTACTGAACAGGTTCAATGTTGCTTAACTTTGGTTATACAGCGAAAAACGGTGTGAGAACGTCGTTATGGCATGTGGAAACGTGATTAAGTATTACAGACTGTCGTTTAAAAACTACAAAGTAATAACTAGGGCTGTGTAAACAGAATATTATTGTCATTCTTTTTACTCTCTGGTATATATCCGACACAGTTAGACATACTTAATTTACTGAGAACCACATCCGCCTGGATAAAAAAAACATATAAGCTATTAACAGATACATACTAAAGAGTCAAACAATGAGAAAAATATGCTGTTGTAACACACTTATAAATAACTAAGTATTACAGATAGCATATGTGCGGAAATATCTGACATATAATGCAGCCATTCAACATGTTTGTTGATGAAGTATTATTCTATTTGTGACAGACAAAGAGGAAAAAAGAAATTCTCGCACAGAGGACGTCTCTGGTAACTAAATACCATTAGACATTCTAATGAAGTCCTAATTATTGGATCATGAAACGAATTAAAATTAACCAATTGACTGGATGCCAGCTTGGAACAGGAGCCGACAACACAAATTGCTGAATGGAGAGAAAACTAAAGTTTTATATCTTTCTTTTTTTTTGTCTTCTTTTCCTGGGATCTTAGGAGGGACAATGTAATTTTATTTTTCTTTTAACTTTATGTATTTTTAGAATTCCTTTCAAGCCATTGATTAAGGCGATGAAAGAGATGTGCCGTTTATAAAGACATGAAAAAAGGTGTTTTTATAAGGACGGGGTTAGGGTAAACAGAACAAAAAGACCCCTAACAAAAGAATAAATAAATGTAATAAAAAAAGAAGATAATTGAACCGTTTATGAAAAGAAAAAAAATCGCTTAAAGTATTTTTAACGAGGAGTTTTAAATCCGTAAACAATATTTTTTTTTTAAATGAAACTCTTTTTTTCATGTTTATTTTATGATAGTTTATTTTTTATTTGCCAGTCTAAATATATTTTAGCAGAAATTCACAATTTCACTTTGAAATAACTTGATAATATTTTCTCAATCCAGAATTATAGACCAAATGATCTAAAACTGTTATATATCGATATAATTATAGACCAATGGGGAGCTTGCTTGCTTGCAACTTGTGGCCGAAGATCGCCATCTTTTGCCAAAAAGTGGCTGGTTAATATATATATATATATATATATATATATATATATATATATATATATATATATATATATATATATATATATATATATATATATATATATATATATATGAAATGAAAATTACAATTGAATTTACCAAAATGATCCAAGATGGTAAAATTAAAGTAAATTATAAATATTAAAGAATTAATATTTATAAAATTATCTCAGCCAGATATAAAAGCTCGATAATACCAAATAAGAAATAGAGCTTATAATATGAGCAAACAATTAATGAAATATGTTAAAAAAACACTTTGAAATGAGTTAAAGACATATTTAATCTGAAAAAGAAACACTAGATAAATGGATAGTCCTTAATCCGCGGAGTTTCGAAGAAATACTCTCCTTCTCATCAGAGGATAGGAATTAGAAAAATGCGAGATCGGAGTTTGCATGCAGAAGTATTTGATGAAACAACAAATAAGTCAAAGAACTTACTTGAAAACAAAATTAGTTAAACAGAGGGAATATGATAAAGAAATGGTGATTACACATTAATGGATAATCTGCTGGAAGATAAAAAATCCAGTGACGGTAAAATTCAAATAGTAAAACTTCAAGAAAGTTAAAAGAATTTCCATTTGTACAAGTAAAATCCAAGGAAATCCCGTAATCATATATATATATATATATATATATATATATATATATATATATATATATATATACATATATATATGTATATATATATATGTATATATATTTATGTATATGTATATATATATATGTATGTGTATATATATATATATGCATATATATGTATATATATATGCATATATATGTATATATATATATATATATATATGTATATATATGTTTATATATGTATATATATGTATATATATATGTATATATATATGTATATATATATATGTGTGTGTGTATAGGTATATATATATGTGTGTGTGTGTATATATATGTCGATATATCTGTATATATATGTGTGTGTGTATATATATCTATATATATACACGCGTAAATCCTGCTATAATGACTAGACCACTCTGACTGATGTCAGAAAAAACATTTAATGAAATAAATATTTAAAATTCAACAACATCCCTCGCGATTAATGATAGCCGAATGGATATGGTCCTTGCTAATAGAGGCAGAGATGGCTTCTGTCGCCGGGATCAAATCTATCGACTGGTGCTAATCGAGACACCCTGAATTGAAGATTCCCAAAAAGGATTAAACACTAGTGTCTGTAGGTATTTGATAATTATTATTTTCTCTATATAAAAAATGAACTCATTTTTCCCCTCCGACTTTGGCCTTACATGGAATTAAATATCATGACATTACATGCACATGCAATGCGTACACACTGAAGCACATTATCTGAGGTGTGCTATAGGTCTATTACCTCTACAGTTCCTCGACAATTTTACATTCCTATATTGTTTTTTGTTGAGAGTCCACTGCCAAAATTGGTTTGACTCAATGGAAGATGCAACATCTTTTCTCTCTATTAGATTCCTCCTTTCCCGTTTCCCATTTAGACCGCAGCGAATTCTTTCACAAGGAACAGTACGAGGAAACACCGGTTTGGAATCGTACAAGGTTATTTATGCCGTTTTTTTTTAAATCTGTTTTCCCTGACTTATGCTTTCTATTTTCCCCATAATTCAATAAAAAGAAAATAAAAGAAAACCCGATTATTATTATTGTTTTCTTTTTGTTGCTTTTACTTAGTGTAAGACGCAACTTTTGGGACTAACCAGTTTTTACTTCCGGTTTTAACGGCTCTAAACCTGAAATCTAACTATGGGCTTTATTTATTATTGCTTTCAACTCAACATTTATTTTTACACAAATAATCCATTATTTACTATTCATTATTACAACGCAACGATATCGTGAATTCATTTGCATTACACTTAAATTAAAATTAAAACAAATAAATTCATTTAGAATTTGAGAAGACAAAAAATCCATTTAGAATTCGAGTGTGAGGCAGGACTAGTGGAAATAAACAAAAACAAACTTCACTGCAGAATTGATATTTGACCTAATTCAATTTTTAGTTAATTCATCACGTTGTTTTTTTTTTCACTTTGGCCTCAATTATTCGAGTTCGAGACCCCCTCCCTCAAAAGTTTTAGGGATTTTTCAAACACCCGGCAACCGCCGGGTGTTTGTATTGAATAACCTTCATTTTTTTTAATTGTTTTTTTCCACGATTTTTTTAATTAGTTTTAAAATTGTTTGTTTTTATAATATTTAAATAATATTTTTATTGTACCACACCCCAAGCTTTTAAAACCCGGGCAACGCCAGGTATCCCCCGCTAGTAGTAAATAATTATGTCAGCCCCGTTTCTTTGCGTTGACCACTTTCCGTTGAATTAAAGTTTGTCAATTTAGCTGTTACGCACGGATCGTCATATAATGACTAGATCACTCTGACTGACGTTAAGAAGACCATTTTATGAAATAAATGTTTAAAGTTAAAAAAAAAACCCCTCGCGATTAATAGTAGCTGAATGGATATGGTCTTTGCTAATGGAACCAGGGATCGCTTCTGTCGCTGGGTTCAAATCTATTGACTGGTGTTAATCGTGGCAACATGCACTGAAGAATCCCGAAAGGATGAAACACTAGTGTCTCTAGTTATGTAGTAGTTATCAAAGTAAGCAATTATATATATATATATATATATATATATATATATATATATATATATATATATAGAGAGAGAGAGAGAGAGAGAGAGAGAGGGAGAGAGAGATAAGTTTTTTTTGTTTTGGGGATACGTTTTGAATGAATTCAAATATTTACGAAAATGCATTTATACCTATATGCGAGTTGGGAATAATTTTCCCTTTAACAAACTTGGAACTCCAATATGGGAAGTATCATATATATTGTTTTAAAAATATAATCATCCACTGACACGTGGATAATTATATTTAGACGCAGGGTCCCGATTTCGAATCTCGCTAGAATCAGCCACTCTGATGAGTCGTAGACGACGAAACACGTGTCAGTTGATAATTATATATATATATATATATATATATATATATATATATACATATATATATATATATATATATTTCACTAGTTTTTCATTCTGAATCCATTTGACTTGATATATATATATATATATATATATATATATATATATAAATTTATTTATCATTTTTGTTTTACCTCCTATTCCCCTCACCCTTTTTTTAACCAAGTAAGATCTGTGACTTACTTGTAGTTTCATTAAATACTTTTTAATGCAAAATCCGATCCTGTATTTTGCTTATTCCTGCCCTCTGATGAGAAGGAGAGTATTTCTTCGAAACTCCGCGGATTAAGGACTATCCCCTTATCTTGTGCTTCCTTTTTAAAATTAAATATGTTTTAATTCTTTTTCAATATGTCTTTTAACATGTTTTATTAATCATTTGTTCATATATATATATATATATATATATATATATATATATATGTGTGTGTGTGTGTGTATGTATGTATCAAGTCAGATGGGTTCAGAATGGAAAACTAGTGAAATAAAACGATATTATTAAGAGTACTCAATAAAAAGTGTAAACTATAATATTTTTATGTATATACACCAATATTACATAGTGCGTTATACTGATATGGTAATGTTTCAGAAATGTGGACGGTCCGAGCTATAAGTCTTCTTCAAGTGACGTAAAAACGCGTGTGCTCCCGCGGAGAAGTCTCGTTCTACATGGCGGAAATAGCAGAGATAGTTAAAAAAAAAATTAGAACACTTAAATTTAGAAGGAAGAGGTGTAGGTAACTAACGTTTTCGACGCTAGCAATTGAAAGGAAAGAAGGTATAAACGTCAAGAGAAGAAAGAAAAGGAAGAAAGACATAAGTAAAAGCAAAGAAAAGCGAGAACAGAATATATACAAGAGAGGGTTAGTGTGGCTAACACCGTAAAAATGGAAGGGAAATAAAACACAATTAAGCTATCTATGACGAAGCGGGGGGTGGTCAAAGTATAAGGGTGGTTATGAAGAAAAATGCTGTGAAAGGAAATAGTTTAATTAAAAGAAGGGTGGGGCAATATAAATGTATACATTAGAACATTGATTTAAACATATACATACACATGCATATACGTATATGTACTTTAACGGGGTACATACGGATACATACATATATGTGCGCACCGTATAGAAATATATCCATTACTATTGATAAGACATGGCGGGTCCATATTCAAAGATTAATAATTATAATTATATTAGGTTAGTGTTAAAATAAATAATATTAAATGTGATGGAATTCAGTAGTTAAAATTTAAATATTAATAGTTATATTTCGATCGTTCTAGCTACAAATAAGTAATATTTACTACAATGAAGTTTAAAATTGAAAATTAAAATTATATTTAAAAGAATAAGAGAATAAACTTACCAGTAATTGTATGAAGGCGATTATTAAAAGAAACAATTATGTTAAAAATATAATAATAATCAAAATAATAATGCTAATAAATAATAATAAATAAAAATAATGATGAATAATAATAAATAATGATAACAATAAATAATAATAATAAATACCAATGATAAATTGTAATAATACATAATAAATTATAATAGTAATAATACATAATAATAAATAATAATGATAATAATAATATATAATAATAAATAATAATATTTATAATAACAATAAATAATTATAATACTAAATAAGAATAATATATAATAATAAATAAAAATACTAATAAATAAAATTATAACTATTAATAATAAATGATAATAATATAAATAAATTATAATAATAAAAATAATTATAAATAAAAATAATAATAATAATAAAAAAAATAATAATAGTAATTAATAAATAATAATAATAAATAATAATAATGATAATAAATAATAAAAATAATAATAATAAATTATAATACTAATACTTAATAACAATAATTAATAATAAGACTAAATAATAATAATAATAAATAATAATAATGATAATAAATAATAAAAATAATAATAATAAATTATAATAGTAATAATACATAATAATAAATAATGATAATAATAATATATAATAATAAATAATAATATTTATAATAACAATAAATAATTATAATACTAAATAAGAATAATATATAATAATAAATAAAAATACTAATAAATAAAATTATAACTATTAATAATAAATGATAATAATATAAATAAATTATAATAATAAAAAATAATTATAAATAATAATAATAAATAATAATAAAAATAATAATAGTAATTAATAAATAATAATAATAAATAATAATAATGATAATAAATAATAAAAATAATAATAATAAATTTTAATACTAATACTTAATAACAATAATTAATAATAAGATTAAATAATAATATTAATAAATAATAATACATAATAATAAATAATAATGTTAAGAATTATAATACATAATAATATAAATAATAATAAACAGTAAGAAAAATAACAATAAATAATTATATTACTAAATAAGAATGATAAATAATAATACTAATAAATAAAAATTATAACTAATAATAATAAATGATAATACAATAAATAAATTATAATAATAAATAATAATAATAAATAATAGTAATAATAAATAATAATAAATAATAATAATAATAATGATTACAGTAGAATTAAGAGAATTTATCCTAATACTTCAAATTATTATTATTATTATTATTATTATTATTATTATTATTATTATTATTATTATTATTATTATTATTATTATTATTAATAATAATAATAATTACAGTAGAATTAAGAGAATTTATCCTAAATAAATAATTTATCCTAAATAAATAATGCTTCAAAAGATACAAAAAAGGCGGAGTATAATAATAGGCCAAACATAAAAAATAAAACAAATATTAAAACAGATAAGTAAATAACAGAATCTGTAAGGCAAAAATAAATAAAATTCAGGAAAGGCATGTTAAATTCTAAGTAGGAAAACTAATCGGAAATACCAGTAATCGTAACAATTAAAATAGTTAATATTTCATTATTACGGTGATACACTCAAGGATCAAAATAAAATATAGAGTAATATGTGTGAAATTAAAATGGAATTTTGGAGTTATGAAATCAGTAAGAGTATAAACACGATATAATCATGCATATAATAGTAAAACATAAAATAAAGCATGGATTAAAATAATTATAATAAAAATAGTATTCATAATAATAATTCCATAAGGATAGAAATTAAAATTAGAAAATATAACCTTCAAAATGCTAACAAGGTAAAGTAAAAACGTGAATAAAAGATTTAGAAGTGGTAATAAAGGAATCGTAGAGATGCTGGGTGGAGGACTCATTCACCAGAACTGTCTCGTATACTTACATAGCTGTTAAAGCCATGTCTTTATTTTTATTTCATGTTTTACAAGGTGATGACCACTTATCAAGGCCCGGAAGCCACTCAGGGATAAGGGTTATTGCATTTACAGTACGTTAGTGTGGGGAGTAAATAAAAAAATGTCTATATAAGGGGGCGGGTAATCAAGAATTTGTTTACGTTGGACTTGAAGACATCCAGGTTGTAGTCAGGTTGGAAGCAGGCAGACGGAACAGATGAAAATGTTTCCCTACATTCTAGAAACACCTCATAGGTCTGTCCAGTATTTACTAAATCTGAAGATCGCTCATGTCGGTTTCAGTACAGACCACTCAGTCTCCTGTGCATCCTGTGAACGTTTCTGGAATCTGTGATAAACAGAAGTAGTCAACCATCTCCGCAAAAGTAACCTGCTAATAACATCACGTTTGTGAGAGAGTGGGTGCAGAGAAGAAGAGAGGCTGGGGTCAATCAAATTACAAATACGTTTTTGCGTTTTATCAAGAATCCTCAAATGAGACAAAGATTCATCAGGCCAAATATTGCAACAACACTCCATACATGGAGTAATTGTTTTAAACACATTATTTTCATAAAATACACTAAATGACTTAATTTTAAAATTTAATTGTAAAATTGATAAGAGCAATTTATGAGAAGCAGAAACACCAATGAATTTGATGTATAAAAAACAAAAATTACTTTGAAACAAATATTTTCAGATGACTTTTCGTTTTGCGAGATGGACAGCTGATGTACTTACTGTAATATCACACAGGATTAGTGAATCTCCCGACAGAGGGGTTGTTTCTAGAGCAATAGCTCTTAAAATATCACAGTCTTCTGATAGAGTATGACAGAAATGGGCAAGTCACAAGACCAGCATCTATGGAATAACTTCGTGGTTTAGTGGGGATGCCCTTTTCTCTTCCCTGCAACCTCTCTCCCACAGAAGAGATGTTGCGAGCCTGTCTTTGTTTTATCGTTATTTCCATGGCAGGTGCTCGTCTGAGTTCCAATCCCCCGTCCTCCCTCGCCAATCTTTCACGAGAAACACCCGTCTGGTTGAAACTACTGTCAATAATCTCCCCCACTCTTTATCTGTGCCTAAATCAAAATGTAGATTCCATGAGCAAAGCTTCTTTCTTAGAACTGCACGCCAGTGGAACTCTCTGCCGTTTGCCTGTTTCTCACCTTACTACAACTTGGACGTCTTCAAGTCCAACATAAACGAACTCCTGACAAACCGCTCCCTTAAGTAAGACACTCTATACTAATGATTACTACAATACTATCTCATTGATTACTGTACACGCAATAACCCTTATCCCTGAGTGGCCTTCGCGCCTTGATAAGTGGTGACCCCCAATGTAAAAAAAAAACTGGAAATGTGGTCTAAATTATTAAATTCTTTCTCTCTGATAAGCTAATAAGTGTAGTCGTTGATGGGCGGAAGTCAGCAACTCGTAGTACAGGGTGACCCCTCCAAAAAAAACAAAAAGAACTAAATGGGGGCCATCTAGATCATATGCTGTAGAACGGAGAAAAAGAGGCCAAAGACACTAGTGGGTTGATGTGATGTTTTGAATATAATAAACTAGTGATGAGCAAAGTTCCATTTCATTCGGACAAAAGAAACAGGGCCTAATTAGAGTTGGGACCAGTTTGTTTTTTTGGGGGGTCACATTGTATTAACGCTGGCCTTCCTCCGCGTTCCACTCTGGATCCAACTCTCTTCCTAATCTTCATTAAGATCTCCCAAATCACATTCTTAGATCATTTGAAGACATTTATGCAGACCAGACCACAATCTACGACAAAACTCTAAAAGTCAGCAATGACCAACATCTTTCTCATTCTCTCTTCTGACATTGAAAATGTGGTGCAAAGGGGAAAATGTTGCTGGCTAATTTTAATGCATCGAGAACAAAGTTTCTCACACTTCTCCATAATCGCTCTGACCCGCATAACACCCAAATTGAATGAACCATGTCTTGGCAAGCTTCCGGGACTGATCTTCGTTCCTGATCCGAAATGTGTCGCAAAGATCGCTGGAAAAACAGTTGGATCGCTCTATCGCTCCAGAAGGTATCTCACAGCCGACACAATCCTTTGTCTGTATGAGAGCCGGGACTGACTGTTTCTGATCTGAAATGTGTCGCAAAGATCGCTGGAAAAATAGTTGGATCACTCTACCGCTCCAGAAGGTATCTCACAGTTGACACAATCCTTCGTCTGTATGAGAGCCGTATACGCTCTAAAATGGCGTATTGCTGCCACATCTGTACAGTAGCTGCTCGGCGCGACCTATCCAGCCTTTGTAGCAGTAAAAACCGGTTTTAAAACCTAGTAGATTGTGCCCTTTTTTATTCCCTGCAACTTTTTCCCCATCAAGGAGATGTTGCGAGTTAGTCTCTGCGCTGTCATTATTTTCATGGCAAGTGATCGACTAAACTCCAATTTATGCGAAAATTTCACCAAAATATACTCGACTTGCTATAACGACTATAAATGATTTCCCCCACTCTCTATCTGTGCCCAAATCTACACGCAGATTCCGTGAAAGGAGATTCTTTCTTAGAACTACTCGCCTGTGTTACACTTGCCGCTGTGCTGCTTCTCGATTGAATACAACATGGTAGACTTCACATGTAATGTAAACAGTTTCTTGTAGATTCGTCCTCATAATTAATCAAAGTCTAACTAAATTAACGCTATTAGTGATTACTACACCACGACCTTACATTTATTAACTATTATCCTCGGGTGGCTCTCCGGCCTTGATTAGTGGTGGCTCCCAAGTAAAAAATAATAGTTTTGAATGTAAAATTCAAGTACCATGGTTCAATTATACTGTAAACAGCCACATTTTGAACGCGGCCCATGTCATATCAAAGAACCTACTCTTAGATTTTGCTTGTAAGGCGATAATGGTTTGAATTTAAAATAAAAATAACCAAGTATCATGGTGTAATTGTGAAATAAAACACACACACACACACACACACACACACACACACACACACATATATATATATATATATATATATTAAAGAACCTACTGTTGAATTTATACGATGGGTTTTTGCGCTTGTGTTGTAATCAAACTTCTCAAATACAATTGTGATGTTAGGCTGTGTAAGGTGTTAACTTTGGTCCAAGTCATTCATTTCATTATTTCGATTATCAATTATCGATATTATCGAAACTATTCCGATACAGACCTTATCTAAGAACCCTGCGAAATACAGAACGTACATTTGTGAGAAATTTGATAAAATTCGGCTCAGCCGTTTCGGAGTCCATAGGGACGCGGATTCACACACACATGCAATTTTCTTTTAGATAATAGTAGGAGAAATGTTTAAAAAGATTGCTAGACGTGCAGGGCTTCGTTGTGTACCTTGTTTTTTCTACTTTGATCACATTTACAAATCCATAAGAGATCGTTCTTTCATTATTAAAACCGAAGAGGCCATGCATACAATTCGTACGTACACTATGTACAATATACATACGCACATACAAGTTAAGCGAATGAAGCATAAAATATTACTAAGTTCAGCATTTGCGCCCCGCCCTCGTTTAGCCCTAAAAGTCCCCACGGGACGTCAAATCCTGGTGAAAACGAACAAACTGCAGTTTTAAGCCTTAACATATGTAAATTTGAGTTCTGCACCATGACAAAAGAATGACTAACTGCATCATTTGCCCCCCCCCTCCATTTAGCAGTGAAAACAACACCATGCAGCTCCTTAGTAACAGCTTAGCTACTTCACGGATTTATTTTAATTGATTTTTTTTCTTAAACATAATTCAACACACAATTATATTTTATGATCTATTTCATGCGATTTAAAATGTTGAGGAAGAAGGGTTTAGGGAAACAGACGTTGATTAACTCAATTGTAGTATAACCATGAAGAATTTGTAACACAAATTGCAAACAAACCTTCCCCAAAAACCTTTGATAAAATAAGTCGCAAACTATTATTTGTTCCCATGCCTTCCTGTAAATTCTTCGCTTCTTTCCGCTTAGAGTTAATTTTGCAAGGTGTCAGACATCTGAAAGAAGTTAAAAAAGAAAAGTTTCTTTTTTTATACATTTGTATTTCAAATCCTATCTCAAATTAAAATAAAAAAATGGCGAAGTCAGATTTGATTAAAGTTAATGAAAATAAATAAATAAATAAACGGTTTTCAATTCATTCCATCTGGAACTGCCATGATTATATTTCTATCTTTTTTTTATATATTATCTTTGGAGATGCGTCCTCACATTTTATACAGAGGATCTGTCTGATCACCCGTTTGTTATTCCTGGCATTTTGACCTGCCTACAAACGTTTCTTGAAGTGTCAGTCGGACAGTTTTATTGTCAAGCTTATGTTAAAACTCATCCTCCTCCTCCTCCTCATTATCATTTCGTGTGAATTAAAACATTCTATATTGTGCAGAAAGTAAACCAGATGATTTTTCTAGTCGGGATTCTTCTAGAAATACATCAAAGATAACAAGAGGGCCCACGGGGAGATTCCTAACACCCTTAGTGAACATGAGTTCTTCGGAACAAACTGGATTCGAAACTGAGACGTCAAGGTCGCCAGTCCATGTCTTTAACAATTTTACCACCGTCACCTCCAGTGTTTTAAGTAACATTGCTTTCGTTATAACATCTCTTTTAGGGAGTTTGCTCATCTGTCTGTCTCACTTTAGAGTTCATGAACGCATTTGAAAAACATTTCATTGTCATAAACAGAAGAGTAATCTCTATATTAATAAGATAGCTAGCGTGTTATTTCTTTTGTATGTTACGCTTACATCCGAGTGACTGTCGTTTAATTATTATAGACTTCCATTTCTTGTAATAAATAATTTTAACAATAATTCTTAATAAGTTTTGGTTTCGGTTTCGATTATAGCTTATGAAACTCAAGTAAAGTACTTTTGATGAATAATTTTCCAAGAATTATTTATATTTTTTGGTTTCGGCTTTGATTATAGCTGATGGCACTCCAGTAATCTATTTTTTTTATAAATAATTTTATCAAGAATTCTTCATAAGTTTGGGGTTCAGTTTCGATTAAAACTGGAGGAATTAAAGTTATAATATATATATATATATATATATATATATATATATATATATATATATATATATATATATATATATATATATATATATATGAAGGTTTGGATTCGTTTTCGATTCAAACTGATGCACCTAAGTAATATGGATGTTTTTTTAATATTTTTTAAACGCAACTTTATAATATATACAACTCGGTAGAACAATTATTCTATAATAATATATAAGAAATCTGCAAGAATTTTAATATCAAATTAAAGAGCATGTTACGACCAGGCAACGCCGGGTGACCCTTTTGCTTAGATACATTTGCAGTTTTAACAGAAGTGCTACAATAATATCAGAGCGTCTACATTTACGCTGAACATAAACAGATTACCAACATCAATATATTATATACAAATGAGTCCCCTGTGGAATTTCCACATATCCCGTTAGTTTATATTACTATATTTAGCACTGACAAGGCATATTGCACATGCGGCGTAGAGATGCATTTTGGAACAGAATGATAGGGCAATACGAGTTTAATAATATAACAGAATAAATTAAAAGAGATACAATTAAATTTATGAATTTATTTTGTTTATCAGAGGCTGTAGATTCATGTGCAAAGACCACTGGTAAATTGGAACGTGAAAAAGTCACATTGGTCGGCCAGACCTCTAACGTCATAAAGAAAGGAGATTCTCAATATATTGAGACAGGGTTCGAAGATAGAGACAAGAGTTAGAGACGAGAGTCGTATAGCAACTTAGTGAATGTTGATACCCTGTTGGAGACGAGAGGTGGGAAAAGGAGGCAGTGTAATTGGGAAGGTTGAATCCCTGATAATCATCATCATCCAGCTTGTATGAATAAAGAAATATCTAATATTTGTAAACTCGTTTCCTCGTCGTCGTCGTCGTCGTCGTCGTCGTTACAACTAGAAGATGAATGGGGTTAAACGAACGTTGTATAACCTCCTTCAAGTGATAATGTGCCTGCCTCCTTCATCATCAGCAATGATTCCACTCCTCCGATGTAAAAGACTGTATAATATATTCCCCTCTTTCAATAATGTATTATTTATCATTATTTATTTAGAACTGGTTTAAAAATGTCTAAGATCTGTATTATAATATGATGAAAGCATTATCATGACAGTCGCCATGGTGTAAACAATATATAAATTTCATTATCATCTTCCGTATTATGTGCCTCCGATATGTGTTATATAAATATATACACACAATATTAAAATTGCCAGAAATCCAATTCTGCATTTCAAAATATGACGCTCATCTATGTTGCAGATTGCTTTTTTAAAGTCTCATATCGCGAAAATTTGCAATAGAGATATTGAACTATTAGGTGATAAATGTATAAGTTATTTCATTATGGAATTTGCAATCCTCTATTACACATGCGTAAAAAATAAGAAGCATTACATCTGGAAGGTCTCTTCACACACACACACACACACACACACACACACACACACACACACACATATATATGTATGTATGTATATATGTATATATTTATAAGTGGTGGACGGGTGTTTGTTTATATAGACAATCGGACATGTTATTTGCGGGCATCGCTTCCAGGGACGAGTGGGAGAACTGCCGACTGTTAACATGATGGTTCTAGGTTCAATCCTTGGCTTGGGAGAGGTGCTAGTCTAGCGGCATTTATGAGTTGTGATACAACTCAACAGGACTGTATGTCGATGACTACAAATATATATATATTTCTGTAAAAGTCTGAGGAAGCTACAGACAGCCAAGAAAACGGCCGGGTAGTTGAAACAATAATGTAACTTAACAGAAATATACGGTAATAAAAAATAAAACGATATTTGCTCTAGAACAGTATTGAGCACTTTCTTCAGTTTTTATTAATTACCATTTCCACTAAACTATATATATATATATATATATATATATATATATATATATAGTGTTATAATGGAATAATTCCAGAGGAAATCCGTGTATGAGAGCTCAATGTGGTAAACAGAGCAATAACATAAAAATATAACACGGAAAATTACATAATTGTCGATGCAATAATTTATTTCAACCTCATGGTATTTTCAAGCATCTAGACTAGACAATTACATTTTTGATACTGAAATAAAGAAAGAAAAAGAATCGGGCCTCGACCGTCAAAAAACCAGAGGGGGTGGTAGTAGTAATCCACTTAATACATTTTATAGAGAGGGTGGGAGGGATTTTTTAAAAGAAAACAACAACAAAAAAAAACAACAAAAATTTTATGACACTTATAAACGGCAGCTCGATGTAACCACAGATACACACACACACACACATACACACACGCAACACACACACACACACAAATATGCACGTTCTTACACGAAAATACCTTGACACGCGTTTACTAACCTAGGAAGAAGAGGGAGAAATATACGAATATAGAGAGAAGGAAATAGAATAAACAGCGTCCCATCATATATATATATATATATATATATATATATATATATATATATATATATATATATATATATATATATTGGTGATGGGACGATTCCAATATTTTTCTCGATTTCGGTATGATTCTTTAAAACTCCCATAATATTCAACTATATACAGTTGCCATTTTTAAGGATTAAAATGCAGTATCAGAACCGATACTACAAGGCAAAATAGCAATGAAAATTTCGAATTCTCCTGACCAAAGAACTAACAGGAACGTTAAGTACCGCAATAGACGCGCAGATTGAATGGATACATGAAATAACACCGGTATTTGTTTGTCTTTCTTTCCGTTCTCTAATTTGAAACTTTTTCTTTAAAAAAAGCTGGTTGGAATGAAAAGCTATTTTAATAAACTATTGCAGAGGTAGCTGGCTAGACGAATTAAATACTTCACAATAATAATTAGACCTGTTGTTGACATGGCAACCGGTTTGCAGTGGATGTTTGGGTTAGGAATCTTGTTTTGTGTGATGATGGATTCTTATTGAATTAACGATTTGATGTTTTTTTTTTTTTTTACTTTTTGTTTTCCGTTTTTTTTATTAATATTTTTTTCTACACAATTTTCTCCCATTTATAATTCTTACTTTCGCAGTTTTCTTTCCATGTGTAACTTTGTTATTTGATCTTTATTTGTCAGGGTTAAGGGGAAATGGTTAGAGTTGGTTCATTGTATGTGTCATTATTCTTTAATGCAAACAGTCACTTTCTTTCTCGTTTGTTCTTTGTGTGTGTGTGTGTGTGTGTTTTTATCAATATATTTTTTTATTTATTTTTTATCAATATATTCCCTAAAAGGTTTATATTTGTTTTTAGATATTCAAGATTTTGGTTTTACTTTTTCATTTCTTTCGTGTCATACCTTTTTTGATCATCTCACTCTTTTATCCATTTTTATGATTCGTTTAAGGACAGAAATTTCGTCATAATATCCAGTAAATATTTAGCGACAACAAGAATTAACAGTATTTAACCAACACTCTCTCTCTCTCTCTCTCTCTCTCTCTCTCTCTATATATATATATATATATATATATATATATATGTGTGTGTGTGTGTGTGTTTAAATAAATCTTATAAAAATAATTTATGAGCATTTCCGTCTTAGCTAAAGATACAACAACCACCTTATATAAAAAAGTACTTACTATATACATATATAGAGAGAGATAGAGTCATCCGCATACATTACTCTTTCGCTGTATCGCAGCTCATCAGTGCGGCTAGAGAGGTAACTACATCAAGTTAGGATCGAAATCCGACCACCCAAATGACAGTCAAAGCTTGTAACCATTCCTCTATACGGCTGCTGCTGTCCGGGTAGTAAATTAACGATGTTTTGACATCGTTCGAATGTGTAAGCTCGATTTGTTTACACAAAGAGCATCGTGTATGTATATATGTATATATATATATATATATATATATATATATATATAATCTGTTATTTATTTTGTGCTTTTTTTTGTTTAATTAAATTTAAACTACATTTCTTATCCAAAGCCATTAGAGAACACATCTGAGATGCCCCTGGGCCGATACTCTCTCTCTTCTTGCTGAACGGCGTGCACAGGACACAACTGAATGGAGCACATTTCTACACAGAAGCACTATAACAAGCACCACTTACTCCCATGGTCCACTACAGATGTGCAGCTGCTATTGCACAAAGACAGAATGCATTCCGCAAGTGTGTATGTCATAAGTCAAATACAAAGAGGCAAAAATTCATAGATGCTAGAAATCATTGTAAGATAGAAATAGCGACCGTTAAAAAAGGCATGCTAAAATAATCATGGAACGCATAGAAACGCAAAAAATAGGAAAACGTGGTTTCTGGAAAATCTATAAGAGTGCAGTGAAAAAAGAACAATTCCTCCACTATCCAACAACCGGCCCCTACACCGAAAGAGATCCTGAGCAACGGGCGAAGAAGGAGATACGTTGCCGCGAAGCAGCACTCGCCTTCACCCGAAGAGGGGCTGAAAGCCGTGGCGTTCCACAAAGACCCAGACGAGGAGCCGTTTTGCTCGCCACCCGACGCGTCGGTAGTGAGGAGGTGGTACCACAGTAGGAGGAGTCCCGTGCGGATGACGCACCGGCATTGACCGGCGGCAACGAGAAGGAGGAGAAGAGAGGGGGCACCGTGCGGACAGCGTAGGAGTGGAGGACGCCGCCTCGGGGGTGCCGACGGACGCACTGGCAAAGCGACGACGACACGCCCACAAAGTAGCTCACCCCTTTTGGATGAAGAAGGAGATGTGCAACGAATGGCTACGAAGCCGCCCGCCGCCACTCCGACCCTGGAGCGAAGCACCCACGAACCGCTTAACCGCTGCCGCCAGGAAGACGACCCGCCGATGGTCCCCCGACGTTTTTGGTTGACGCCGCACTCCTACCGCCCGATGGCGGACTCCCACCTGTATCGCTCTCCCCCACTAGCTTGTCCGCAACAGCACCGGACGCTGCCGCACAACAGACCGCCGCGGCCTCTATGCCTTCGCCGCAGAGTGCGAACGGAGCGAATGCTACAGCCCTGTACTGGTGCCTCGCTTCGTGCGGGCACGGCCCGACTGACCCGGTCCTCACAGCCAATCCTTCTTCCGACGGTATGGATCCATTTTCTCGACTTCCTTTACCTACATTGATGCCATCTACGAGAGGCTGTACACCTTATCGAATGCACGACAACCGAGAAGACCGAACTTCTTGTCATGCGCTCCGCCTCCAACTCCACCTTATAGCCAACAAACAACTCCCTTCCAAATTTGCCTATGTAAACTGAAGCCACATTAGATGATGTAAAATTCAACCCTTATTATGTATACAATATCATAAAATACTTAGATACCACCAAGGTGTTTGGACCTCATCTCATGCGTGCTATACTAATTAAGAAATGCTCAGCTGAGCTAGCCCATGAATGGATGGCCTCTGTGGTACCAGTGTATAAGAATTCTAGTGGCAGAACTGAGTCTTTCAATTATCGGCATATTTGTTTACTTTCTTTTTTCGCTAAAATCTTCATCAAGCAAAAGTCCACCAGCTCGCAAAAGCAAACCTTTTCTCTGACAAACAGTATGGGTTTAGGAAATGTCGTTCTACTGAAGATGTTTTACAGCTATGCACTCGATAAAGGGCGCGATGCCAAGGCTGCAATCCTTGGTATATCCAAGGCTTTTGAGAAAGTTTGGCACGAAGGGCTGTTAATGAAAATGTAATGCTAGGGTGTAATGTGGCCTATACTATATATAATTAGATTATTCTTAGACAATAGATCATCCAGGTTGTGATTTATAGACGTGTATCCAAGCAGCATGACATTTATGGGGTAGTGCCTCAGGGGTCTATCCTTTGACCAATTGTATTTCTGATATTCATAATCAACTTCCCTGGTAACATTGAGCCCGAGATGGGTATATTTGCCGATGATACAATGCTCTATAAAACGACTGAGTTTAGAACAGATGTACATAAACCTAATACAATGGCAGAATAGTTAGAACATGACCTGCAGACCGTCGTGGAATGGGGCTCCAAGTGGATGGTAACATCCAATGCTAGTAAGAGTGTGCCTTCCTTTAACAATTACAATAAGCTTCTCCAACCGACCATATTCATGAAAATAACACCCTACGTGAGATTGTTTCCTTCAAACTACTCGGCCTAACATTTGCGGGCAATATGAAATGTAAATAAAAAAACATAGACGACATTTCAAAGCCTGCTGCAAAGAAGGTGGGTTCTCTTTATCGAACATAAAAACTACTCATACGTAAGAGTATCCTGTACTACAAGGCGACCTTCAATGCATTGAATATTGTTGCTACATTTGGGATGGTGCGTCAACCATTAGTCTCTCCATTTGGATAGGGTCAAAAAATAGTGGTTTTAATCTAATAGGTTCCGCTTTGTAAACTAAGTTCCATCCTCCTATCGCCGCAATGTTGCATCTCTGTGTCTGCTTTACAAATATTTTAATGAAATGTGCTCTGATGAAACTGTTGCACGTGCCCCCTCGAAGTGCATATACTCGACTAACCTGCTTAGAAATAAAATCACACCATTTTAGTGTTGCGGTCCCTAAATGCCAGAAAGATTTCTACTCTAATAGTTTCTGCCTTCCAATAGCTAGAGTTGGGAATTCCCTTCCTACTACCTGCTTCTCTGACTGTACCGATATGCAGAAGTTTAAATATAACGTAAACCAACCTCTTGTTAATATTTCCTAGGCATAATTCTTAATAATAGCTCTGTTACGTCCAAGTGGCGATATGCCATGTTAGATGTGAACGTATATATATATATATATATATATATATATATATATATATATATTTATATATATATACACACACATATATATATATATATATATATATATATATATATAACGATGGTGCAAAAATGATGTCGTTTTTTATCGGATATATAAGTATACGTCAAAAGACGATATTTTATTGCACAAATTTAATATATGTAAAATATATGCATGTATATATATGTGCATTTTTTAATTTATATTTCTATACACATGTATATTTATATATGTGTATATGCATATACATATGTGTGTGTACATGTATATATATATACATATATATGAATACATATGGCTGACTTAGAGAACAAAATATTTAAAAACAACATAAAACCCCCAATTTATGTACGCTACGTGGATTACATTCTCATTTTAGCTGAAAATAATGAACAGATACACCAATTACAGCACCTCTTTCAAGAAAATTCAATTTTAAAATTCACAGTAGAGTTAAATAATAACAATAAAATTCCATTTCTTGATGTCCTTATTGATACGTCTAATAACACTTGTAATACATCTGTATATAAAAAACCAACTAGCATAAACTCTAGCCTCCTGAACTTTAAAAGTGAGTGTCCACAAAGGTACAAAATAGCCATAATAACAAATTTACTAAATCGTGCTAAAATGATATCCTCCACAAAAAAGCATTGCTAATTGAAATAAAAAAAACATTAAACAAGTACTCATCAATAATCATTTCCCCAATTACATTGTTGATGAACAAATAAAAAAAATGCTACAATCTTCCGATAACCAGAATAATAATGTTAGCCAACACCGCAATGCAAACCCCATTAATATATTTTACCAAAATCGAATGACGCCTAATTTCAGAATCGAAGAAAATGCAATAAAAAATATTATACGAAAATACTTGACGCCTGTTGACAGTAATTTTAAAATTAAATTTATTATCTATTATAGGAAATTCGAACACAAAACCTTGTGGTTAAAAACAACTCTTCACCGGCGATAAAAACGTTGGAGCAAACCAATGTAGTGTATAAATTTAAATGCTCTATTGGAGAATGTAACTCCAAAAATAATACATACATTGGGCATACAACAACAACGTTGTCCCGGCGAATAACTATGCACCTTAACGACACAAGCGCGATTTACAAACATTTAAAAAAAAGAACATAGCTGTCCCCCCTCCAATGTTAGAAAGGTCCTCGTTGACAACACAAAAATTATACAACGGGAAAATAATGTAAAAAAATTAAAGATTCTTGAAGCGTCGTACATTAGAACTCTTCAACCTAATATAAATGACATTGCATTTCAAAAAAGCAGTAACGTTCTGAAATGTCTTGCGTAGTCCGTGTTGGACGGACTTCGTACATGGAGTCTACGAACTTGCTGGTTTTAACACTCGAATTTTTAATCGACTTTTATTCTTAATCGACTTTTATTTTAACTCATCACTGAATATATATATTTTAGTTTTCATTTTTAATCCTCATTTTCGCAATCCTGTATTTTTAACACCTGATGATGATTCGTGGACGAATCGAAAGCGCTCGTAACAGCAACATTTATGGATCCTTTATTAATATTTTTGATTTTGAAACAAAAAAGACAATACGAAAAATTGAAAAATTAAAAAAAAGAATTATAAGACAAAATGTCTCCGTTGTATTTAATAATATTTGCTTGAATATATATATATATATATATATATATATATATACATATATATATGTATATATATATATAGTCATCCACATGTTTTGATGATAATCAACCCGTATATATGGATATAAGTACATATTTGTATAATACATGCATATATATGTGTATGTGTGTGTATTTGTAAATATAAATGTATTTATATATATTTATATGTGTGTACGTGTGTTTACATAATAATAAAACACCGAATGTATGGATACCTCTCGACCAACGAGTCAAAAAAACGGAAGCAAAAGAAGATAAATGTTAGGCACACACGCAATAATAGTAGTTGTAGAAAACGCTGACACTAACAATCTCACGTTCGTTGAAGAAGAAAGTAAATAAAATTACAGATAATTTTCTGCAATTCATCAAGAACCTCCAAATAGGAGACAGATCCTTCAGCCACCCATAGTAAAGTTTTAAAGATGGAAAATAGTTTGCGTTTATATAGAACACCGATGTTAATAAATGCAGAGATAGCAATGCATTTAATATATGGGCACCAACGACGATTTTATGAGATATAAAAACCAAAAAGTTTTAGAGACGATTTATCATCGAGAGCAGAGACGTCTATAAGAATCTCAAGAGAAAAAAAGGACACAGCTAGTATCGTAAAATAGGATTTGAGTTTTAAGAGTATTAAACGAAACAAGTCATTAATATTCTGGTCTAGAATAGAAACAAAGTCAGCTTATAGATAAACTGCGTATTTCAACTGATCCGGGAATTATGAGCGAAAATCAAATCCGGAATAGAGGATTGCCTCATAAGTATCAATGTTAGTTTTCTTAATAGTATTCTCTGGAAGGTCATTTATGTAGAGTGAAAACAGTGTTAAACCTTTAAAAGAACCCTGAGGAACACTGGCATTCATATGACAAAATAAAATAAATAAATAACGAAAACAAATGTGCGCACTTCATCAACAGTTACGCGCAAACTCTGATCCAAAAGAAAACTCCTAATGATGTCAATAAACCTTACTAGTATAACCTCGAATTTTTGTAGGAGACCAGGATACCGCGCTCTGTCAAACACCTATGAAATGACTAGCGAAATGACCCTGCCCTCACCTGGCCGATGCATAAATCAGCTGTTGAACGAAATTCACAAAAGCCACACTGAATATCCCTAAATAAGCCCAGGCGTTCCAGAAAGTAAATAAGCCTCATGTCAATCAACTTCTCAACAAGTTTGAGAACAGCGAGTATAATAAAACAACGATATTTACTTGGATCAGATAGATCACCAATATTTTTTAGATAGGGGAAACAGAGGACTCCTTCCCACATGAAGAGAAACAGGGCTGACACCTGAGACAGACAGTGATTGAATAATTTCAAGAAGATAATAGAAAGTTCAAGAGCACAAGCTTGTGGAAACATCAATTCAAAACCTTAAACTGGCATTGCTCA
Organism: Euprymna scolopes; assembly: GCF_053919585.1. Taxonomy (NCBI): domain Eukaryota; kingdom Metazoa; phylum Mollusca; class Cephalopoda; order Sepiida; family Sepiolidae; genus Euprymna; species Euprymna scolopes. Next base: position 61,242,272 of record NC_136521.1, on the reverse strand, counting down.
AGACCAACAAGAATTTTAGCAACCATATTTGGTTGGTTGATTGTTTTTGTTTTACGGCATATCAATCCGTTTCAGGTTATTTAATGCCGAGTCCACTGATTTTAAAGAACAATTTTTTAATAGAGTATATTTGTTTTTTTTAAGTCGGTTTCTATTCAACCCACAGTTGGGGCCCTAGCAGGTACTACCAGTCCGGGTCGGAGTGGACCTGGGAGCAACGCCAATTGAAGGGTGGCTCTACACTCTCTAAAACCTGCAAGCTGGGGGCTCACAATCGGATATAGTTTAAGGTCATATCCAGGACCAAAAATATTTGGGTGTTATATTACATAATCAAGTGACTTAAAACTATATCCGATGGTGAGGCGCCACCTTGCGGGCTTTGGGGAGGGTGGAGCCACCCTTTAATTGCCATTGCTCCCAGGTCCACTCTGACCCGGAGTGGTAGTACCTGTTAGGGTCCCAACTATGGGCTAAATAGAATCTGACGTAAAAGAAAATATACTCCATTAAAAAAAGTTCCTCAAAATAACTAGATTCGGCATTAAATAACCTGAAAAAGGTTGATATGCCGTAAAACAAAAACAACCAACCAACCAACCAACATAATCAAGTTTGACCAGTTTTCTGGGGCTTTTTTCTAAAGTTTTGCAAAATTATTTTTTCTTTCTTCAGTAAATTTATCTGTTTTGTTTTCTTTTTTTCTTTTTTTTATTTATTCTTATTTTGTAATTTTTGTCTTACTATCGGTAAGGTTATTCTGTTTTATTTGTTTCTTTTCTTTTCCACTTTTCTTACCGTGTTGCGCTCAATTATAATCGTTTCACTTATAAGACTTTTGAAAATAAAGAATTTCAAGATCTCAAATAAGTATCCAAAAATATTTTTTTCAAAAACTTTCAGTAAAAGGTTGCAGAATAAATCCAAATTAAAGGTGTCTCACATTCTTACTCTTGTGACCATTTCAGCAAATTAAAGTCTATACACAAATTCCGACTTGCATTGAAATCAATGTAATTATACTCATAAAATTGGTGATTTGACTTTATTGGATCAGAAGCGTGTGTAACGCGTGGTCCGTGTGCTGCATACGGCTCTTGCCATGCTTACTTGCCGGCCCGAAAAACATGCTATAACTTTGTTATTTATGGATCAAAGTGTAGTTTTTCTATTTGAAAATTAAAGAAAGGGTGCATCAAATTTAAAATATATTAATAATAAAGGACATCTGGTTAGTACGAATCCTTCTTAATATGTTATTTCATCTTGAGACATAATAACCGTTTTCTGTGGTGGCAGTAGACGTTGGTTTTACAAGATGCACTTCCTCTGTAACGGCAAGTTTTTATTGGCTGGAATTGGAAATTAGAGTTCTGACTCATTTACTTCCCGTGACTTTATGTGAAAAGGTCGTATTAATTTGTGATATTCGTTAGTTTCCGCTCTCAAGGATTTTCCTGTATCTCAGCTTTTTTGATTTATGTTTTAGAACTCTGCTTCCACTCTAATTTCTGACAGTTTGTTGCATTTTTTTCGCGACTCTTCCTAGTGCTCATACAATTGTCGGCATTGCCAATATTTTATTTATCCTTCATAAACCTTCTGTCCAGAGTTCCATGTTGCTGTTTTATTTTTCCGTTATTTTGCTTTCATCTTATGATTTGCTTGGACGGCGAATCAAAGATTTGGCGTTTTTCTTTTCGTAGTTATTTTTTTTTTCATCTTGCATTATTCTGCCCATGTGCCTATCTAACTTTAGATGTGTGTTTAGTATGTCTTAATATTATTATAATATGCATTATAATCATCAGAACCCTTTCCATTAATAATAGGCTTAAACATTATCATCCTCATCTACACGTAAAGAGATAATCTTCCAATAATACGTTAATGGATTATTCTGATCATTATCTATATAATACGCCAAAGCATTATCATTATCACTATCTACCATAATACGTGTATAGATTATCATAATTAACATAAAAACCACTATTATCGTATATGATAATAGGTTCAGGTATAATTATCATCATCATCACCTATAGTAATACATTTAGAGATTATAGATATCTCACTGCCGATGAATTTTTTTTTACTTGTATAAGAGCCAAAAATGATCTAGGATAGAGTACCATTGCTACATCTGAGAAGGAGTACCATATCCTGTTTGGACAAAGTTCAAACGGACTCTGTAGCATAGTAGGGGATGCGTTTTCTCTTTCCCGGCAACCACTTTTCACAGAAGAGACGTTGATAGCCTGTCTCTGCTCTATCGTTATTTTCATGGCGAATGCTCTCCAGATTTTTCAGTAATTTCAACCTCTTATCATCATCTTTGAAAATACATTTTCGTTATACCAATAGCCGCTTACAGCTGACTTCTAGCTAGCAAAAAACATTTGACTTAAGTTTCTAAGGCCCCAGCACTCTTTGTACAAAACAGTGGAAGTCTGTTTGGTAATTTTTATTCTTGGTTTGTCCGTCGTATTTTAGCCTTCACAACAATTTGGTGTGGCGCCTGTTGTGGACAATAGAATTTTTATTCTTTTAGATGGGGAAGGGGACCTAGATAACTTATGAATGTGCGAATTCAGTTTTCTTCTTCTTCTTGTTCTTGTTCTTGTTCTTCTTCTTATTATTATTATTGTTGTTGTTGTTGTTTTTGTTATTGTTCTGCTTCTTCTTAATAATAACAATAATAATAATAACAATAATAATAATAATAATAATAATAATAATAATAATAATAATAATAATAATAATAATAAAAATAATGTTCTGTTGTTTTTGTTATGGTAGTAGATTTTTGTAGTTGTTAATGTTATTCATGAGAAAAAGTGCGGAGAAGACAAAATGAATTACGTATAAATAAAATCGTTGATGGCGAAAAGCACATTCAGATTTCTTCTTTTTTTTTTTTTACTTTTTTGCATTCATTTTTTTTTTTCATTAATTATAATTTTTGTTTCAAATTAAAATCCGCAACGAGGGTGGAATGTTAAATTATGCTTCACACAACAAGCTCTTTTCGCACATTCCATTCCCAATGAATCACGTGAAATTATTGAAAATATTACACAGATACATTAAAATCAAATTTGCTTATAATGTGGAATTTCCATACGGTAATTATCGCAAGCCGTTGCTGAGTTGTTAATAATAATAATAATAATAATAATAATAATAATAATAATAATAATAATAATAATAATAACACTTGACCTTCTTTAGTGCAGTATGCGTTCATCACTAGATAATTCAAAGGAGCTAGACAGGTTATGGCATTCTGGTATTCTACAGAAGAGCCAGTGGTCTAGTGTTTAAGGACCCTAACTGACGACCTCAATGTCAAAATTTTGAATCTATTTGTTCCACAAAATAATTTTTGTTTAGGATGTTAGCGACCTTCACGATGTACTACCTGTTATCCACGCTGATAAAGAATTCTGACTAGAAAGATATTGATAACATTACAATTTGAGGGTTCTTTATGAAGTTCAGAAACTTACATCTAATTTGGTTGGCCTCGTCCTTTCTACTTCGCATCCTCTCTCTTACGGGAGTTATGTTGCTAGTCTCAATCTTTCTATAAATACTATTATAAGATATGTTCTACAAAATTGTCTGACCTATGCTCCGCTTTCTTCGTTTCCACATCCTCTCAAATCCTCATATATTGTTTGGGCCGAAGACGAACTACTAAACGATATAATTGAATTTGGCGGTGTTACACTTGGAATATGCATCGGATCATACATTTTCCTTAGTATCTCTGCAAAAATTCTTGCAGGAATTGTACACAACAATCTACGATTACCGTCATGGAAAAAAAACAATCACTCCAGAATGTGTGTTATTTCTTTCTAAAGTATAATTCGTCCATGCATGAGATATTGTTGTTACACCTGGGCTGAGAAACTATATTTAGTCCCTTACACCTCAATATGTTCAATGGCAAGTGCTCGTCTGAGCTCCAATCTTTGATCCTCCTTCGCCAATCTTTCACGAAAAACACCCGTCTAGCTGAAACCACTGTCAATAATTTCCCCACTCCTTATCTGTGCTTAAGTCAAAACGTATCAACACGGTAAGAATATTTTGCTCTGTGGAACTGTCTACTTCAAACAAGTCACCTCTCAGGACTTGTGTGTAACAACGAACCATCGGAAACTGTTCCGTCTACTGCAAACCAGTCACCTCTCAAGACTTGTTTAGAACAACGAACCATCGGAAACTGTTCTGAAACTAGACATGGCTTACACTTCTAGAGGTTATGCGCCCAGCGTACGCCTTTATTTTGATGGATCTGAATCAAAATTCGAATAGTGGCAAGTTAAATTTCTAGGATATCTACGGATCCAAAAGCTACACAACGTACTTCAAACACAACCTGACAACAGAAACGACCCCGACTTTATTGAAAAGAACGCAACTGTCTTTGCGGAATTAATAAAGTGTTTAGATGACCGCAGTCTATCACTTCTGTAGATCTGGTGATTCTCCTGATAGTGTTGGCAATGTTCTCCTTGAGTCGGTTCTCCTTGAGTCGGTTGAGATTGTGAGGATTGTTTGCATACACTTTGTTTTAAAGCCTCTCTAGGTAAAATCACAGAATGACGGGTGACGTGGTGGCCGAACCATTTGCTTATTATATTCTCTTCCGTAAAAATGACGGACTCGTGTCAGTGATCCGTGAGAGGTGTGGCATGTAGTGATATATTGTTAGAAAAAAAGTGCATTTTGTCTTCTGGTGTCAGTTGGTGGTTAGGTAAAATATCAGAGAGAGCTGGCTACTTTTAAGTGGGCCGCGTAATCTGAAAAAAAAATCAATTATAGAAAGATTAGATAGTTGTGTTACTTTTAAGTGGGCCACCCTGCAATAACTACAGAGAAAAAGACGGAAGTTTATATTTTTAGATTTTGTTCATATTTGACTGGTTTAGAAAACGCACATTTTCTGCATCAACGCGTCACCGTTTTAAAATAACCTTAAAGCATATGATAATTATATTATACTCTGTCCCTTAAACCTTACCTGAAAAAAAAGTGTAGTATCTGTTCTGATCCTACACAGCTTCGATTCTGCTCTCAGACAGGAGTGAAAACGTCCTTCTAGACTGAGGCAATTTTTATCTTTGCTCCAATCTAGAGTGTGCATTTCTCGGGGATGGGGGTGAATATTCCCTTCATTAAAAATGAACTCTTCACTTAACAAAACCCATATGGTGAGGCCAGTAAAGTGAAACAATATTATGTTGGGTATTCCCTTTTTTTTCATATAACCGTATGTCATGACATTATTCGTATGACATCATTGACCTAATAACCATGCACATGTTATTGTTTTTGAAAAAATTACAAATCCTAAATATCTTTGAATCTTGCAAATATTTGTCTCATTGATCACGACAATAGAACAAATTCATAAAAATCGATAAGAAACAAAGAAGGTGAAATTAAGATCAACGACTGTTTCAAACTTCCAGGAATTTTTTTTATTCTCGACATTGGTAAAATCGCTCATATTTGTGTCAAATTACCTGTTTTAGTCTAAAACCATTCTTTGGTCATGGAATCCGCATTTAGATGTAGGCACCGACGGAGAGTAAGTGAATTTATTTATAGTGATTTTGGCTGGAAAGTTTACGTGTTCTTGTTTCCTCAGTAATTATTGTCTAGAACCTTTAGTAAATATGTTTTTATTTCATGTGTAATGAGTATCTTTATTACAGATTGAACGTTTAACCTTCAAGAGGCATATGGATGGAACCGTTTTTTTTTATACTCAACGCCTTTATACTTTGTTCAACGCGCCCACGCTATATCAACGTAATATTTTCACTATAAAACACGATACAATTTACAACTCTATGCAGAATAAAAGATTTGTTTTAGTTTATAAAACTCCGCCGATGTAACCTCTGATATCTTTCGGCAAGAGTTGGAGAACTCGGGAATCTTTAAGGTTATGTTTTGTTTTTTTGTTTTGTTTTTCAGGATTGATAATTTGTATTATTCGGATAATTCGGAATACTGATTCCATCATGCATGTTATTCTTACAGAGTTTTGGCCGAAGTGTTAAAGAGCATCTCCCCCCCCCCTCTGGGTTTCTTACTCTTTCTATTTTCTCTCTCTGTGTCTCTATTAGAGAATAGAGAAGGAGAGAGGGAGGGGGGGAAGAGAGAGAGGCGAATAACGTGGACAGTGGACACGTTTGCAGAAGGGTCAGCTGACCAGATGACGTGGTGTTATGTGATGAGGTTAACTGATTCTTTCTTGGAGTTTGGTTTCGGGTGTAAAAGAAGACAGACGGCTTTTCATCTGTCCCCCCCCCTGGGCTGGTGAGGACGCTGACGTGTACCAAGCAAGCAAGGTTCACCTCCATTCTGTGTCGACCTTTGGAAGGTGAATAAAAAACATAAACCCTTAATTATCATCTTGGAGTAAATTCTTCATCCAACAGGCCAGCTCCCCTCCAAGAGTCGATGAAAACCAGAGAAACAACCGACGACACATGAATGAAAAGGTATGTTAAGAAATGCATGTACACAAACACACACCCACGAAGACATGCACAATAAGATTAGAAACTAGACGATAACGTACACGAATCTCCTTCTTGACACTATTCCCTTTATGATACAATCTCCTTTATAACCGAAGTAAGCTCCTTCCTTTTTCCGTGCAACTTGTCGATATCGAGGACTCTTTTTTTCACATATTAGGATTCCGCACTGACATTTCGAACGGAAAGCCTTTATTATATCCGCGGGTATACCAAACTCACAATAAGTAAACCGTGAACGCGTGAAAAGATTAGGAGATATTTATATGCACTCTTACCATCGACCTCACAGAAGATTGAGCATTTCATTTCCAGTAAAATTTTTATATTATGCGTTGAAGCAAGGTGGTTTTGTGAAGCCTTCTACAAGCATACCAATTGACCGAAACGTTTCTAGTGAAAAATACCTATTGAGCTGTCTAGGAGTATATTTTGTAAGACTGTACTCATTATTACCATCGTATAAATTCAAGGATTCTGTTGTCGGGATTATTTTCTTTGATATCTTTTTATTTAAAATTATTTCCAGAAAGATACCGGGTACTTAGACGGTGAGAAATTTGCCAGTATCTTAAGTGAAAGTGATTTTTGTGGAAAGAACTGTATTCGAACTTAAACCACCCATGTTTTAATTCTGTGGCTTTAACCACAAAAGCGCTGTCATCTATCATCTTAGTACGCTGACTTTCAACCACGCCCCATGTCTGACCTTTTAAGGAGGATGTAAATGATATACATTTTTCTGCCTGTTTCCTCATATTGATCTTTCCTCTCTTCAAGGTCTCTCTCTATCATCCCCCTCCCTGCAACTCTATCCGACTCTTTGTAGCATCTTTTAAATTTGGTTATCATGTCTCTGTTAATTTGCTATTCCTCTCTCAGCCATCCATTGATCGAGTGGTTCTACAATACATCGTCGAATACAATGTGAGCAAAAAATGCACTAAAACAGAGAAGATGCTGACATTATACCGAATAATATGAAGGAACCACTGTCTGGCATGGCTGTAGTTATCCTAATGAGCAGTAGGTATGTTTTTTTTCAGAAATTGACCACCAAAATCGTGCCATCATTGTAAGCACTGGCTAATACCTGTTTGGCTGCCCAAACCTTGACCTCATAATAGTACATAAACATCACGAAAGAAAAGCCAGCAAAACACCCTAGATCACGAAACTGGGAGAAATGTTTTGGTCAAGAGTAGTCGTATAAATGAGACAGAATCGGAAAAAAAAATTGCTACTAAATTTGTCCAAAAGAGTCACCGAAAATAAACTAAGAACTTCCAGTGCAAAATAAACTTACAAAATGGGCATACCAAAAGCATATATTGTACTATGTAGATGGCGTACGGCAGTACTATGTTAATGAGGAAAACTCTATTGGCATTAAAAAAAATCATCTCAGTATGATCAGGCGAAGATTATAATAGCCGCCTAACATCAAAGCTTGATAAATACATATTTTTTTGATTAATGGTCTTAGAAATGACAGCAAGTAAGTTTCTGCTGTATACAAGTAGATAGTGTGAGCTACCAGACATCCGGCTGTAATGTTTTGCTTGGGCACGATAGCGTTATAATGCAGCCAAATTATGCCTGGAAATGAGTTTACCATTTTATTGTAAAGTGTTATACATGAATCTGTACGGTAACCTTGATAGTTTAGTGCAAGCATGTGATGAGAATTGAATTTCGAATAAAATTTATGACTTCCACACTGCTTCAAAACTTGTGTTCCACTTACGGGACTGTGGTAAGTTAATTGTATTGTTTATAAACCTTTGATAAACTATTGGAAAACGCTTACAAATTGATTATTTGTTTAGTGATCTTGAGGTTTATCCTATAAATGTGATGCCTTTTTTCCTGATATATATATATATATATATATATATATATATATATATATTTATATATGTAATTACATTTTTAAAATAATATATATACCGCTCCCCATGTCGTGGTTCCAAATTGGTTAAAAGGGAAAATTATTCCCAACTCGCATTTAGGTAACAATGCACTTTCGTAAATAGTTGAATTAATTCAAAACATATCCCTTAAACCAAAACAAAAAAAAACATCTAAGTAAATCGAGAATATACAGACAGTTGGCGAGATGGTTCAGGGGTAAGGGTTTAGGCTCATTACCCTTGGCTCCCGACTTTGAATCTCGCTAGATACCGCCACTCTGATGAGTCATAGACGACGAAACATGTGTCAGTGAATAATTACATTTAAAAAATAATATATATATATATATATGTATATATATATATATATATATGTATATATATATATACATATATATATATATTTATATATACCACTTGGATGCACCCTCGTTCAAACAGCTGGCATATGATTGACTATGTCACTACTAAGAAACATGATTTTCGTGACTTCAAAATAACGCTCTCCTTCCATACAAGCTGTTACCTATCAGATCATGCCCTGCTACGTAGCAAGGTGTCTCTGAGTCTTTGGCGCAAGCAGGTAAAGAAGTCATCTATTCCAAAACGTATTAATGTATTGTCGCTTAAGAATACTGAAACTCGAACAATACTTTCTGACAAGTTGGATGAAAATTTATATGGTGTAGAAATATCTGACAACATAGAAGCGCCCTGGGAAGCGCTACGAAATATCACCCATTCCACTGCCCTGGAAGTACTGGGCTTACCCATACGGAAGCACCAGGATTGGTTTGATGACCAGGATATAGAAGCCCAGGATCAAATTCAGAAAATGCATCAAGCTCACAAAGCATGGATTGACGACCAAAACTCTACTGAGAAAAGATCGGCATACAAAAACAACAAAGGGAAAGTACAGAGGACACTACGACAGATGAAAGAGAAATGGTGGCCCGCACACGCAGAAGCTGTTCAGACAGCATTCAACAGAAAGGACACAAAAGCCTTTTATGAAAGTGTAAGGAAGGTTGTCGGTCCTCAAGAATCAGGAGTTTCGCCAATTTTAGCAGAAGACGGGACATTACTGACAGACAAGGACGGTATCTTGAGACGCTGGAAGGAATATTTTGAAACAGTGTTAAATTCTTATTCGGTAAGAGACGATGAGACTATAAACTCAATTGAGCAGGTTCCCGAAAGATCAGAACTATCCGTGTTACCAACTCTCCCAGAAGTCCTTGCAGCAGTTGAACAGATATCATTTGGTAAAGCACCAGAAAATGACGGTATACCACCGGAAGTCTACAGATATGGTGACCATAACCTGGCCAGAAAGCTACATGCACTTTTCGTGTCCATTTGGACATCTGGAAAAGTCCCACAGGACTTTAAAGGTGCATCAATTTACCATATTTATAAAAATAAAGGCTTGAGGAATTCCTGTGACAATCATCGTGGCATATCTCTGCTCTCAATTGCTGTAAAAATCATGGCAAGACTAATAATCAACTAATAATCAGACATCTTGTAGACGAGATATATCACGAATCGCAGTGTGGTTTCCGCTCTCTTCGGGGTACAATAGATATGATCTTTTCTCTGCGACAGGTCTCTGAGAAAGTTCGAGAAAAGAACCAAGAGCTATACATAGTGTTCATTGATCTAACTAAAGGCTTTGACACTGTCAACTGAACTGCCCTATGGAAAATCCTTAAGAAAATTGGTATACCTGACAATATGCTCAAAGTTATAACATCCTTCCATGATGGGATGAAGACTTCAGTGATGTCCAATGGGAACTCTTCTGAGCCTTTCAAAGTGACCAATGGAAAAAAACAAGGTTGTGTAATGGCTCCAGTACTATTTGCCATTTACTTCTCTGTTATGCTGAAATATGCATTTGCAGATGTTGACACTGGCGTTCATTTCCAATTCCGTACAGATAGTGGGATTTTTAATCAAAAACGCTTCAAAGTGAAAACACTTATCCGAAGAACCATTATAAGAGATTTGCTGTTTGCAGATGATGCTGCCCTTGTCGCGATTTCTCGGGAGGAGGCTCAACATCTTGTAAATTGCTTTTCTACTGCATGTAAAGCCTTTGGCTTGACAATCAGTATAAAGAAAACGGAAGTCATCTACCAGCCACCACCTACACCAAAACAAGTACAGGGTGTTAAACAGAAACAAACCGTGCACAATTTTCCTCAGATGTCGATTCAGGTAGATGGGAAAAACCTGAAGTATGTTAACAAGTTTACATACTTGGGAAGTGTGGTTGATTCAAGTGCATCTCTTGAGCATGAAGTTATCAACCGTATCTCCCGACCAAGCAGCGCCTTTGGAAAGCTGCACAGAAAATTATGGAATGTTTGGGGTTTAAGCCTGAAGACAAAAATTCATGTATATAAGGCTGTGGTACTGTCCACACTTTTGTATATCTCGGAGTCGTGGACCCCGTACCGAAAACAAATTTCGCAACTTGACGTCTTCCATCAGAGATATCTACGTGCCATTTGCTGTTTTACTTTGAAAGACAAAATATCAAATGCGAAACTATTCACACATTGTAAAATCAGCAACATCGAAAGCTTCTTAATCCAGTCGCAGCTTCGATGAGCGGGTCATGTGATGCGAATGAATGATGAAAGGATACCGAAGCAACTCCTGTATGGCCAATTAGAAAGAGGCCTTCGAAGCGTGGGACGACCATGCTTGCGTTACAAAGACAAAATAAAGTCTAATTTGCAGGTTCTAAATATTGGATATAACAACATTGAGCTAACTGCAAAAGACTGAAGGAAGTCGATAGAAATTTGTGACAGAAAAATCAAGGAGTTCTCGGCGTTTTGCATCGAAAAACTAAAAGAAGCGAGAGTCAAGTCAAAAAATAATACTGAGCAGTGTGGAGCTAAACTCTCTCATTTATATGTCTGTCACCACTGCGGTCGCCATTGCAAGTCTCTAGCAGGACAAAACTGCCACATACGTCTAAGTGAATGTCGACACGCTGAGTTCTAGACCTTCAGGTCAATTGTCGGAGTCTCATACGTCGAGAATCGACGGAGAGTCCATCATATATATATATATATATATATATATATATATATATATATATGTGTGTGTGTGTGTGTGTGTGTGTGTGTGTGTGTGTACTACCTTCCTCATAACTTGTTTGGTGAGGAGGGTGGCTAGTCTACCTGATGATTAAAAACAAAACCTTCCAAATGACGAATGAACCGTTTTTGGGGTCAACGGCCAACTAGCGCCGTGTGGCTTTGTGTGTATATATGTGTGTGTTTGGGTGGAGATGGCCCCTGTAAGCCGTGGTGAAGGAAACCTTTCTAGGAGAAGCACATCTCTGATTTAAAAAAACATAAAGCGGGAGACCAGTACCCGCATTAAGCTGGTCTGCAGTTTTACTTGTTGCTGGATATCTTGCTCTTGATTGTTGCTGGATCTCAACATTTTAGAACCGAGTGAGGGACTTAGCTGTTGTACAAAGATAAGACTCTGTAATATGATCGGTGTATAGATACTCCCTGAGTGATTTGTCTATAAAAATGGTCCTGTGGCGAAGGAAGTCATTTTTGGGACTCATGGAGTTTAAGTGTCTGAGCCAGTGGCACTCGTCTGACAAGACGTTGCAATCATCATCATATGTACGTATATATGTATATATATATATATATATATATATATATATGTATGTATGTATATATTTATACACACACACACAGACACATATATATATATATATATATATATATATATATATATCTTAATCTGATATATAAGCGACTATATGCCTGTATATCTAATCGATCTTACCTGCCTGTCTCCGTATTTTCAAGCTATCCCTCCTAAACTAAAAGTCACTGAGCGACGCTAGAGAACTCAATTTATCGGATATTTTACGTTCTTTTATGGATCTTTAGCCGGTTTAAATTGTTTATAAGAGGGCAAAAATTTGTCAAAATTGAAAAGGTGTTAAACATTTTGTACATTCATCTTTGTTTATATTTAATTGTGAGTTTTAATCAATTTATATGCGTGTCACGTTGGTATAGTTGCAACGTCACAAGCTTTCAAAGCTACACTTTCGGTCTTGATTATAGCTGATGGCACGTAAATACTTTTCCTTTACTTTTGAAATCACGATTTTATGATAATATATACAAAATCTGGGCGAATTATAATATCATATTTAAGTGTATTTTACGCCCGAGCAAAGCCGGTAGGCCCCCTCCTCACTAGTGTAATATATATATATATATATATATATATATATATATATATATATATATATATATATATGTATATATAGTTTAGAGCGTTAGAGGAAGAGAGCGAGCTCAATTCTATGAGAGAAGATTTATCTGGACAATATAAGGCTCAACAAGTATCATTAGAGCTTATATATGAAAACAATAGGAGCTGGAAATGAAGACACAGAACTATATATTGATGGATATAGATTAGTTCATTTATTCAATTAGGAAATACAATCGATTAGTTGGAGGATTGAAGGGGCTCTTTATGCCAAGGCATTTCGAAGACATGTATATATATATATATATATATATATATATATATATATATATGTGTGTGTGTGTGTGTGTGTGTGTGTGTATAAATATTATATTTTTAGTGGGAAAAAGACCAAGATTACACCGGTGTAACATAAAATAATCTCTTGTAAAATATTTTTTAATGTATGAGAGAATAATGACTATTATTAAGCACGTTTTTTTGGCCATTTTCGATACTTATCTCATGAATTTCTGTAGAAATCTTATCTAAGAATACGGCCAAAATATACATTTCATTTGTGTGAAATTTGCAAAAAATAAATTCAGCCGTTTCGGAAGCTTGGGGAGGGAACTCACACGCACACACAAAGTAATGTTTTTTTATGAGGGCAGAGATGCTATATTAATAGGGGTAGTTTAGTATTGTTATCTTCTCCTTTTAGCAGTGTGATTTGTCGTTTAATGTCGTGTAGTATTTGTTTTGTCTGGTGGGTTGGTTAATTCGTCTTAACACTTTTTTTCTTTTTCTATTTCTCTTTTCATGTCTCTATCTCTATTTCTTTATCTCTCTCTTTCTCTCTCTCTCTTTCTCTCTCTCTCTAACATTATCTCAGTTTATCTCATTGAGCTGTCATGTATTTACTCAACAATAGGAATGAAATTAAAGGCTCCTGGGTAAAACCTAATAGAAGCAACCTGATATAATCTAAGATGCTCTCGCAATTTAGGTTTTGTCGGTATTTTTAAAATAATCAAAAATCCCATAATAAGTTAATTGGCCATTTCTGATCCAATAACTAGGCTATTATACGTTTGATGATGACGGCATGTTCAAATCTTGAATCAAACAAATATTTGTGATATTAATCATATGTGAAAAACATATTCATTAAAATCGATAATGCCATAAAAATAAAAAAAAGTAAAAATAAATAAAATAGTTCGTTCATAAATAACCGCTAATTTGCAAATGTTTCATCGTGAAACTATTTGATGATTAACTTGCTTGCGAATGTGTCAAATGATGTAATACTGTAATGTATGTTTATAGAAATCGCTCCAGACAAGACTGAAAGCAACTTCATGTAAATAACTACAAAATAATATTCAAAGTCTAAGACTACCCAAATACAAATGTAAGATGCGTGGATTTTGACCTAGAAAACAGCACTTTTCCCCTTTTTCAGAAACTTCGTTCATGGAATATAACGACTAAAGAGCAAATCGATTAAATCAAGAATTACGAGTCAAAGTACAAACGAACGAGCACATTTTTCTACATAGGTATCCCCACTTATCAAGGCCAAGAAGTCACTCGATGAGAAAGGTTAAAGAAATTGGACAATATAGTAATCGTTAATAATGGAAATTCGGTAAATTTGTAAACATATATAGAACGGCTCATCCAAAATTGTTTACGTTAGACTTGAAGACAACCATATTGTAGTCAGCTGGAAAGCAGGAAAACGGAAGACAGTTTCACAGGCGTGCAGTTCTAAGAAAGAAGCTTTCTTCGTGGAATCTACGTTTAGGTTTAGGCACAGGTAAAGAGTGGGGGTAATTATTGATAGTGTTTTCTGCTAGACGGGTGTCCATTGTGAAAGTTTGTGCGGGGGGGCATAGATTGGAGCTCAGTCCAGCACCTGCCATGAAAAGAACGGTAAAGCAGAGACAAACTCGCAACATCTCTTCTGTGCGAAAGAGTTTGCAGGGAAGAAAAAAGCATATTGAACTGTCCGTAATATTTTCTAGGTTTTGATTGGTTTGTCATTTCTTGCTTTAATTTATCCTGATGTTATATAAAAATTGCTTAAAAAGAAAAGAGAGGTAGATTGATAGAGTGGAACAGAGAGGTACAGAAAGAGGTGGATTAGTATGAAAGAAGGAAAGATTGATCATTTGAGGAAAGAGATGAAAAAGTAAGCGTGAGAGGGAATTAGAAAAAATAAGAGAGACTGATAATCAGAGAAATGAAGATTGAGAGATGAAGAGTTAGATAGAAAGAAAGGGAAATAGGGGAAGAAAGAAATACAGAAAGAAAGTATGACAGTGTGAGAAAGAGAGGAAGAGATGTAAAGAAAGAAAGAGCGATGGAGGGTTGGTTAGAGAGGAAGCGAGATTGCTAACGGGGAGAAACAGAAGGAGATAGGGAAAGAAAGAAAGAACGAAGAGGGGGATTAGTGAGAAAAGAAGGTTGATAGTCTGCGAAAAATAGAAAGAGAAGAAAAGAGAGAAAAATTGAGATGGGGGTAGTAAGAAAAAAAAAGGATATTAATAGAATTAGAATAAAAGAAAGAGAAGGAGGGAAAGACAGGTCCAGAGTGGGGGGGGGGTAAGAAAGAGGGGGCAATTAATAATGTGAGAAAAATAGAAATAGAAGGGAGGGGAAAAAAGACAAAATACTTAAGTTAGAATAAAACGTGATTGATGATGTGAGAAAGTAATAAAATAATGAAAAAAGAGCGAGAAAGAAAGGGCGAAAAGGAGGTCTGTCCGAAAGATAGAAATAGAAGGATGGAAAGAAAAAGCAAGCACGAGTTTGTAAGAAAACAAGAGACGTTAATTGTGTGAATAATAGAGAGAAGGGAAGGGGGGTGACAGAAAGAGCTGGAGGGAGGTGTAGTAAGAAAAAGAAAAAGATTGATAATGTGAGACAGAGAAAGAGAAATAGAGAGAGAGAGAGAGAGAGAGAGAGAGAGAGAGAGAGAGAGAAGAAAATGAATGAGATAGGTTGGTTGGTTGGTTGGTTGTTTTTGTTTTACGGCATTTGAACCCTTTCCATTTAATGCCGAATGCGGTGATTTTTAAGAAATTCTTATATTTGTTTTTGCAAGTCAGTTTCTAGTTTACCCATAGTTGGGACCCTGTTAGGTCAGAGTGGACCTGGGAGCAATGGCAATTACCGAGTGGCTCCACACTCCCCAAAGCCCGCAAGCTGGCGTCTCACCATCGGATATAGTTTAAAGTCATATGCGAGCCCGAGCGAGATGGGAGTTAGTTGGAACGAAAGAGAGATATATGCAGTGAGAAGAAGAAAGAAAGAAAAGGAAAGGACGAAAAAGCGAGAGAGAGCGGTTAGTTAGGAAAATAGAGAGATTGATAGCGTACAGAAATGAGAAAGAGGCAGTACGAAAACGAAAAGAGTTAGAAATGGAACACATACATCAAATCTGTGGCCAAGGTCGCTGGGAAAATGGTGGGATCCTTCTATCGCTCCAGAAGATATCTCACTAATGATGCAATGCTCTATCTGTACAAAAGCCAAGTACGTCCAAGGATGGGGTACTGCTGCCAGATCCTGGCATGAGCTGCTAAAAACAGCCTATCTTGCCTTGACAGAGTACAAAATAGCCTTCGTGGCTAGGTGGGGATGCCTTTTTCTCTTCCCTGCAACCTCTCTCCGACAGAAGAGACGTTGCGAGTCTGCCTCTGTTTTATGGTTATTTCTATGGCAAGTGCTCGTCTATGCACCATTCTCTGGTCTCCCCCTTTCACGAAAAAACGCCCGACTAGCTGAAACATCTGTCAATAAGTTTCCCCACTCTTTATCCGTGCATACTTCAAAACGTAGATTCCATGAACAAAGCTTCTTTCTTAGAACTGCACGCCTGTGGAACTCTCTGCCGTTTTCCAGCCCCCCGCCCCGACTTCAACTTGGATGTCTTCAAGTCTAACACAAACAAATTCCTGATGAACCGCCCCCTTAAGTAATGACACTTTATCAAATCTCCAATACTAACTATTACTACCATACTATCCCATTGATTACCGTACACACAATAACCCTTATCCCCGAGTGGCTTATGGGCCTTGATAAGTGGTGACCACCATGTAAAAAAAAAGGTAATACAATTTTAAAATGCGAGAAACAGATAATGAGAGGGGGAAGAGAAAGAGCGAGAGGGGGATTAAATAGAAAGAGCGGGCTAGAGATTGGTTTAGATAGAGAGAGACTGTTAGTGTCAGAAAAAGAGAAAAAGAGACGCAGAGAACGAGAGAGCGCAATGGCGGGGTTAGGTTTACAGTTAAACAATCGTATGTATGGATTGGTATGTAGATTAGTTTACAAGATTTGCGAATGGGGCTTGAACGTTTAGGTGTTAGGAAATTTAGATTCCAGAAAAGAAAAGATTAACATGACAGAATAATATAAAGATGTGTGTGTGTGAATGTGTATGTGTGTTTGAGTGTGTGTGTGTGTGTGTGAGAGAGAGAGAGAGAGAGAGAGAGAGAGAGTGTGGGGGCGTGAGTGTGTGTGTGTGTTTGGTGTCAGTCAATGGGCAATTCAAGAACTAGAATATTTATATTTAGATTCATCAGACCATTGGTCTCATTTAAAGTATTATTTCCATAACGTTTCGATTGATGTAATTTCGGACATTCTTAAAGTGTATCTTGTTGAACTGAGTAATTTAGGACGGACTTTCAAAGGGTAACCTTATTTACTTTACGGG
The DNA here is from genome assembly GCF_053919585.1 of Euprymna scolopes. Taxonomy (NCBI): domain Eukaryota; kingdom Metazoa; phylum Mollusca; class Cephalopoda; order Sepiida; family Sepiolidae; genus Euprymna; species Euprymna scolopes. The sequence goes on along the minus strand of NC_136521.1, from coordinate 61,224,801 downwards.
TTTAGCATGCTCTTGTCCCGTAAGACATAACTGGATAAAGGTACTAAGTAATCCGCAATTGTATTTTTCGGTCAATGAAAATTGAGACTTCAACATCAAGGAGAATATGACTTTTACAATTGATTTTTTCACGTACTCTAACCATTGCGCCACAGGTCATTAGTATTTGGCAGAATGTATATAACTTCAATATAGTATAACAATGAATCGGGATCAGGTATAAAGAGTGTTTACGATGGAGACGAAAGCCAAGTTGCGAAAAGAAAACACAATTGATCTAATCGACAACTGCCAATCTGCTCTCGATCCCACTCGGAGGTGCTACTGGGTACCAATCTTATTAGTAGCGGACTTTGCAACAACTAAATATATTTTTAAAACGCCGCCTAGATGGGTATTTATTGGCTCCACACGAGATCAAATTAGGCATGAGGCTGTTTTTTATGTGGAGAGGGGAGGGGAAGTGGAAAGTGGGCCAGCTCCGGAAAGGTGGGAAAGGGGAGCTGGTATGAGAGCATCTCTTGGTATATAGGGTTGACCCTACATTGACCAAGAGCGCATTGCCACAAGGGCAATGGTCTTTGATTGCAGTATCTGCCGGAACAGCTACTGTGTATTTATTTGCTTCCCCACTGAGCAAATAAGGCACAAGGCCGTTTTTTGATGTGGAGAGGTCGGGGAAATAGGGACCCACTCCCCGGCGAGTTGGAAAAATGGATAGTGACCATTTGCATGAAGAGTTTCCCATACATTGACCAATAATAGATTGCGACAAGGGGGGATTTATTTGCTTCCCCAGCAGCAAATAAGGCACAAGCTGTTTTTTTTAATGTGGAGAGATTGGGGAAACGGGGACCAGCTTTCCGGGGAGTAGGGGAGCTGGGTAGTGACCATTGGTATAAATGGGTTTCCCCTACATTGACCAATAACTGATTGCCACAAGGGCGGGATTTATTTGCTTCCCCACTGAGCAAATTAGGCACAAGGCGATTTTTTAATGTGGAGAGATTGGGGAAATGGGGGCCAGCTCCCCGGGGAGTAGGGGGGCTGGGTGGTGACAATTGGTAAAGGGTTTCCCCTACATTGACCAGCGGACAATTATTATTATTATTATTATTATTATTATTATTATTATTATTATTATTATTATTATTTATTTTTATTATTATTTATTTATTTATTTATTTTTAAATATATTATTATTATTAATTTTATTTTCATTGATTACTGTAAACACAGTATAAATATTTTTAATATATTATTATTTATTTTTTTAAATATATTATTATTTATTTTTTTAAATATATTATTATTATTTATTTTTTAATAGTATTAATAATAATAATAATATTTATTTTAAAATATATCATCATTAGTAGTCATTTATGTTTAAATATATTATTACTTTTATTTATTTTTAAATATATTATTATTATTATTATTAATAATATTATTAATAATAATATTATTTTTAACTATATTATTATTAATTATTTATTTTAAAATATATTATTATTATCATTTATTTTTAAATATTATTATTATTATTATTATTATTATTGTATATCTTTTGCGTGTTTATTTATTCTTTCAATTTTTTTTAAATTATTATTATTGTTGTTGTTGTTATTGTTGTATATAATTTGTGCTTTAAATTTATTCTTTAAATTTTTGTTTTTATCGATGAATTCTGTTCCCTTGCTTCCATATGGTGTTTGTTTGTATTTTACCTCTGTAGCAGTTCTGCGTGTGCGTGTGCAAACCATTGAATATTTACCAGGAGGGCTATTCAGCAGAAACAATGGCGACGGGCGATGGCTTACACATACTCGTCGCCATGAATACAACTCTAAGGGGCCCATATTTCCAATGAATTTATTTAGATCCATTATTTATGTAGAAAGTCATGTATATTATCCGTTATATTATTATTACACCTTTATTTTATTTTTTATTTTATTTTTCTTTGAATTTTTTCATCTATAAATATTAGATTTAATATCTATATTTATTATCTGAGGTTTAGAAAATTGGGCTCCAATCATATCCGTGCGTCTGCGTATGCCTCTTACTTCTGGTCCACATCTATATCTATATATGTATCTAAAAAATAAAGTGAGAATGTGTATGAGGACAGGTTTCAACCTATATACTCCACGAACTTTTGACCTACAAACGTGAGATTATATATATAGGTTCTTTAGACATGTGGTAAACCTTTTTTATCTGCTTCGATCAGGAAAATGTCTACTTAGGAGTAGAAATTGAAAAAAAAAATAGTACATGGAGTTCATCGAATTTTTATCTTTTTGTCAACTCTTTCACAAATGCGTATGCGTGAATACTGAATATGCCAGATTACTTATGTTAAGAAGAAGTACGTTTGTAAACACGTTTTAAAGATTGTTTCAAGCTGGCGAAATGGCTATCGTACATGGCTAACTGTTTTTACGCTTTGGTTTCGATTTTAGCTCGATATTTTTATTTGTGCTTACTTACAAGAAGTTAACTGTTTAGAAAATAAGATAATACTCCCATGCACATGTCTCAGTTTCTGTATGACTTTAAATATGATATGTATGCGTTTTTATGATCGGGAAACGCCAAGCGACCTGCTAGTTAAATTCAAACAGTTTTTTATGCCGTAAAAAAAGCCAAGAAATAAGAGCTACTAAGTGCGCATCGAAGTGAATTTTCTAATTATTAAATTTTGCATGTAAGGTTCAACATCAATCAAACAGGAGACCTGTCATCTGACTGCCTTTGATTGATTATCGGTTCTGTTTCGCTAAAGTTGTTGTTTATTGTTTTCTTTTTGTTCTGGTAATTTGAATCTAATTAAAAAAAAAAAAAGAAGAAATTACATGCGATGCGAAAAAACTGCCGATCGATGTTATTTTTGAATTACAAAGAAATTGTTCCATGCTTGTCATTTAGAAAAATAAAAGAATACAATGCTGTGCTTTTTAAATCACGACGTTTGCCTCAGAGACGGACATATAATTAATAAAAGAAAACACGAATCTGAAACAAAGCAGATGTTAATAAGATTCAAATTACAATCTTCGTGAAGTGACACATCCCAGACGCCATATTTGCTGTTCAGCTGAAATTGTAGAACTTTTTTTATTTTTTTCAAATACTTCAAAACGAGGCTAATACGATTATTTAGGCGTTATTTATAGAAATCAGAAAGTTTCGATGTTGCCTTTCCGTATTATATACTAATAGTTGTGTTATAGGTTCACTTACAGATCAATGTGTCCATTCTAGCCTGATAGACAATGGATATTCTCTGAAAAGAAAGCCTATAACGTTTAATTGAGAAGCAAGGGTGTCCGGCATCTCAACCACACATCTAACTCGAACTTATTTGATTCAAGTAGCAGTGAGATGTGAAAAGCGACTGGTTTGCTTGGTTTTACTTTAGCGTATATTATCTTCTCTGTTCGGATAATTTTATGTCAAATCCAACAATTTTGCAAAAAAATAAATAAAAGCTTCGGGTGATTTATATCTTCAAATATTTATTATTGGAGTTTGGTTGTGTTTTTTCTTTATGTCATAAAAAAACCTTTTCGGGTTATTTGATGTCAAATCAAATAAATTTGAAAATAATAGAAAACGCTTTAAGTTCTTTATATGGTCTAATATTTATTCATAGAGTTTCGTTTGGTTGTTTTATTTGCGGTATATCACCCCTTTTTAGTTGGTGTAGTACCAAACTCAATAATGTTAAAAATGTTTTAAGTTTCTGCATATTTTCAAATATCCGTAAGTACTGACTACTTTTACAGTTTCGAAGATGTAAAATTACAGTTACAACAACAAAAAACGAAATAAAAATCCGGGTTCGCATTTTTTCTTTAAAAAAAAATGTTTTTGTTAACGTTACTCTCCCGTCTCTTACCATCGTCAATCTCGCCCGGTGTACACATTTCTTCTTCGGTTTCACGCTGGTCGTAGCCAGCTATTTCTCACCTTCGACTTCACACGTCTATTTTCTTCGACGACGACGACTTTGTTTCTGTTGCGAACACCTCGTTTCCTTTTTCTCTTTTTCTTCTCGCGCCAATTCGAGCGCACTTCCTAATTTTCATATGATATTTTTCGGCTTTTACTACCGTTTCTTATCTTCTCGAGCTAGTCAGCCTTGCTGCTGCAATTATTTTCCCTGTTTAACTTTGTATTTAAACTCTAATTCAAGCAAGTAAATAAAACTTTAATAAAATCAACGCCACCCGCCAAGCAGCTAAATCCCACGCCTTCGCAGTAGGAATCCCTAGATGGAAAAAAGCCTTCTACTCCAGTAGTTTCTTCCTCAGAACAACTAGACTTTGGAATTCGCTTACATGGTCCTGCTTCCCCAACTGTACTGACATGCAGAAGTTCAAATGTAATGTGAACCAGCATCTTGCTGCCCAACTCCCCACATAGTACCCCTGTAGCTTATGTCCTTGATAGTAACCCCCTATATCTAATCGGCAATGTGCCTTGTCTGGGGTGAAAATATTAAAAAAAAAAGATTTTTATAAAGTGCAATAAAAATAACAATGTATATTGTAATGTAAATTACAGCGGGGTGGAGGTTAGCGTCCTCCTTATTTATTGCAATGGGCCCCTTACTTGAGCCGGAGACCTAATACATTTAATTAACAATAGGACGATTCACTGTTTTTTATGACAATAAAATAAAGAAACTGTAGAAAAAATCGTTGACCATGGTTAAAACCCTGGTAACGTCAAGTAACCCTGTTATTAAGTATATAAGGGTTTTTTTATTAAGACATGGCGAATTTTAAATAAAAATAACTCACAGAAAAAAACTCTTTATTAGACAAATGTGTAGTTTATGCTAAAGTTTATATTTTTACCTTTGTAATTTTAATACAGTTTCAGATATGTTTCCCCCGCGGTTTCCGCATATATGACTCAATCAAGAGGTCAAATTCGCACAAAGTCTACGTATCAAATTAAGCTGTATTTCAGCAATAATGTTTTTTTGTTTATTTTTTTTGTTTTTCAATTGGTCTTTTGTGTCTATATTATCAGCCTGAACATGTAACTTTACATGTCCACAAGGAAAGTAATCTAATGTGGAATTCTCTTCTGTTTGCCTGTTTCCCACCTGACAACAATTTGGACGTCTTCAAGTCCAACATAAACAAATTCCTGATTAATCGCCCCCTTAAGTAAGACGCTTTATCAAATCGCCAACACCAACTATTACTACGATGTTATCCCATTGATTAATGTACACAAAATAACCCTTATCCCGGAGTGGCTTACGGGCCTTGATAAGTGGTGACCCTCATGTAAACAAAAAAAAGGGGTCAATCGTACAACCGGGTGGCCAGATGTCATGTAAAATTCGTTCATCGGTGTTTCAAAATTACTCAATTGGCAAATGCTGCTATGGTGTCAGTTTCTGTATGATGAATTGCCAATCTAAGTTAAACGAATAAAATAATAGTTTGCTAAACATTGTGATGCATTGTGACGCATTGTGATGCATTGTGATGCATTATGATGCATTGTGATGCCTTGTGATGCCTTGTGATGCATTGTGATGCCTTGTGATGCATTGTGATGCATTGTGATGTATTGACATGCATTATGGTGCATTATGATGCCTTGTGAAGCATTGTGATGCATTGTAATGCATTGTGATGCAGTGTGATGTATTGTGATTCCTTGTTATGCATTGCGACGCATTGTGATACATTGTGATACCTTGTGATGAATTATGATGCATTGTGATGCATTTTGATGCATTATGATGCATTATGATGCATTATGATGCCTTGTTATACATTGTGATGCATTGTGATGCCTTGTGATACATTGTCATGCATTGTGATGCCTTGTGATGCATTGTGATGCATTGTGATGCATTGTGATGCCTTGTTATGCATTGTGATGTATTGTGATACCTTGTGATGAATTATGATGCATCATACGATTCATTGTGATGCAGTGCGATACCTTGTGATTAATTATGATGCATTGTGATGTATTTTGATGCATTATGATGCATTATGATGCATTGTGAAGCATTGTTATTCATTGTGATGCATTGTGATGCCTTGTGATGCATTGTCATGCATTGTGATGCCTTGTGATGCATTGTGATGCATTGTGATGCATTGTGATGCCTTGTTATGCCTTGTGATGTATTGTGATACCTTGTGATGAATTATGATGCATCATACGATTCATTGTGATGCATTGTGATACCTTGTGATGAATTATGATGCATTGTGATGCATTTTGATGCATTATGATGCATTATGATGCATTATGATGCATTGTTATTCATTGTGATGCATTGTGATGCCTTGTGATGCATTGTGATGCATTGTGATGCCTTGTTATGCCTTGTGATGTATTGTGATACCTTGTGATGAAATATGATGCATATACGATTCATTGTGATGCGTTGTGAGTCCTTGTGATGCCTTGTGATGCATTGTGATGCCTTGTGATGCATTGTGATCCAATGTGATACCTTGTAATGTATTGCGGTGCATTGTGAATACTTGTGATGCATTGTGATGCCTAGTAATGTATTGTGATGCATTATGATTCCTTGCGATGCATTGTGATGCATTTTGATGCATTGTGATGCATTGTGATGCTTTTTGATGCCTTGTTATTCCTTGTGATGTATTGTGATACCTTGTGATGAATTAAGATGAATTGTGATGCATTTTGATGCATTGTGATGCATTATGATACATTGTGATGTATTGTGATGCATTGTGATGCCTTGTGATACATTGTGATTCCTTGTGATGCATTGTGATTCATTGTGATGTCTTGTGATGCATTGTGATGCCTAGTGATGCCTTCTGATGTATTGTGATGCCTTGTGATGCATTATGATGCATTGTGATACATTGTGATGAATTGTGATACTTTGTGATGCATAGTGATGCATTGTGATTACTTGTGATTAATTATGATGCCTTGTGATGAATTATGATGCATTTTGATGCCTTGTGATGCATTGTGCTGCATTGTAAAGCATTGTGATTCCTTGTGATGCATTGTGATGCATTGTTATTCCCTGTGATGCCTTGTGATTCCTTGTGATGCATTGTGATGCATCGTGATATCTTGTGATTCATCGTGATGCTTTGTGATGCATTGTGATGCCTTGTGATTCCTTGTGATGGCTTGTGATGAATTGTGATGCCTTGTGATTCCTTGTGATGCATTGTGATACATTTTGATGGTTTGCGATTCATTGTGATGCGTTGTGAGTCCTTAAGATTCCTTGTGATGCATTGTGATACCTTGTGATGCATTGTGATTTCTTGTGAGGCATTGTAATGCATTGTTATGCCTTGTGATGCATTGTGATGTATTGTGATTAATTGTGATGCATTGTGATTCATTGTCATGCCTCGTGATGCATTGTGATGCATTGTGATTCCTTGTGATACCTTGTCATTCCTTGTGAGTTCTTGTGATTCATTGTGATTCATTGTGATGCATTGTGAAGCATTGTGATGGCTTGTGATGCATTGTGATGGCTTGTGATGCTTTGTGATGCCTTGTGATTCATTGTGATCCAATGTGATACCTTGTAATGTATTGCGGTGCATTGTGAATACTTGTGATGCATTGTGATGCCTTGTAATGTATTGTGATGCATTATGATTCCTTGCGATGCATTGTGATGCATTATGATGCATTGTGATGCCTTGTGATGCCTTGTGATGCATTGTGATGTCTTGTGATGGCTGGTGATGCCTTGCTATACCTTTTGATGCCTTGTGATGCATTTTAATGCATTGTGATTCCTTGTGAGGCATTATGATACCTTGTGATGAATTGCGGTGCCTTGTGATGCATTGTCATGCCTTGTGATCCATTGTAATTCATTGTGATTCATTGTGAGGCATTTTGATGCCTTGTGATTCCTTGTGAGGCCTTGTGATACATTGTGATGCCTTGTGATGCATTGTGATGCCTTGTGATTCCTAGTGATGCCTTGTGATTCCTTTTGAATCATTGTGATGCATTGTGATGCCTTGTGATGCCGGTGATTCCTTGTGATGCATTGTGATTCATTGTGATGCATTGCGGTGATTTTGGTTCATTATGATGTATTGTAGTGCATTGTGGTTCATTGTGGTACATTTTGGTACATTGTGGGTCATTGTGGTTCATTGTGGTGCGTTGTGGTTCATTGAAGTGCATTGTTGTGCATAGTGGTGCATTGTGGTTCGTTTTGGTGCATCGTGGTGCATTGTAGTCTATTGTGGTACATTGTGGTGCGTTTTAGTTCATTATGGTGCATTGTAGTGCGTTGTGGTGCATTGTAGTGCATTGCGGTGTCTGGTGGTGCATTTTGGTGCGTTATAATGCCTTGTGGTGCATTGTGGTGCATTATGGTGCGTTGTGGTACGTTGTGGTACGTTGTGATTTACTGTTGTGAATTGTGGTTACGTGTAGTTCATTATGATGCATTGTAGTGCGTTGTGGTGCATTGTGGTTCATTGTTGTGCTTTTTTGTGCGTTGTGGTTCATTGTGTTCCGTTGTGGTGCATTTGGTGCTTTGTGGTGCATTGTGGTGCGTGGTGGTGCATTGTGGTACGTTGTGTTTCACTGCTTTTTTTATTTTAGTACATTGTGGTGAGTTATATGGCATTGTGATGCATTTTAGTGATTTTTGGTGCATTATGGTGCATTGTGGTTCATTGCTGGTGCATTGTGTTTCATTGTGGTACATTATGGTGCATTTTGCTGCATTATGGTGCGATATGGTGCATCGTGATGCCTTATGCTGCATCGTGGTGCATTGTAGTTCATTGTGGTGCATTGTGGTGCATTTTGATGTGTTGTGGTGCATTGTGGCGAATTTTTGTGAAAAAGTATTCTCCAACGGCCAGTGATAGGGACAAAGTAAGCTAGCTATCGTAGTCTGAGGCGAAAAGACGGAAAATACAAAGATCAGTGGTACAATTGATGAACGTTTTTAGTTTTAATGAATTCTATATGACACTAGACTAAGCATTTAGAGCCAATATTCGTTACTAACGATTAGTTAAGATATTCATTTTCACACCCATATGGAATTTTGAGATCTTCCGGTTACCAACGACGAATTACACGATTTAATTCAGAATTAGGTAATATCGTTGTCTGCCAAGAATAAAAAAGATACACATTTAAAAATTAGTTATCTTTAAATCGAATACACCGGCATATATTTCATTTAATTTATGTCAATTAAAATAACTTTTAAATCGATGTACTGTATTTTAAAATTTGTTATATTTTACAAAATAGAGAAAAATTAAAAGGTTTAAATATGTTATGTATCAATTGAAAGCGAGTAGGAAAATTCGGCATTGCCCGGGCTTGACGATCAACGGATATTTTATTGTCATCGAAATTAGTGAAATACCCATTTTTTAATCAACTCGGTTAGTTCTAGTTTCGGACACACCGCATGCCTCGCATGACTCTCCACACTTATTGGGTCCACTATACATCTTAGTTTGCATTGCACTGTAGAGAACTTACATTTGTTTTTATGAAATTCTTATTATACTAGCGTAAACTAAAAATTCCACAGGTAACTCATTCATATGTTTATGTTGCCATTTTGTGGATGTTCAGCGTAAATTAGGGGGATCTGATATTATTGTAGCTGTTTTGTTAAAACTGCAAAAGTATCTATCAAAGCTAGCAGGGATGGCCGACGTAGCCCGGTCGTAAAGTACGCTTAAATATGATATTGTAATTCTGGCAAATGTCTTATATATTATTGTATAGTTAATGTTCTATCGATTTTTATATATCATATAGTTGCGATTTCAATATATATATATATATATATATATATATATATATATATAACTTGAATTCCTTCAGCTATAATCGAAACTAATACAAAAACTTATAAAGAATTCCTGATTAAATTATTTATAGAATACAATAGATTACTGGAGTGCCATCAACTGTAATCAAAACCGAAACCAAAACTTATAAAGCATTCTTGGTAAAATTATTTATTAAAAATAGATGACTTGGGTACCATCAGCCCTAATATAAACTGAAACCAAAACTTATGAAGAATTCTTGGTAAAATTATTCGTAAAAAGTAAAGGATATGTGTGCCATCCGCTATAATCGAAACCGAAACTAAACTGTTGGTAAACTTATTTATTACAAGAAATGAAGTCCACAACAATTAAACGATAGTCACTCGGATGTAAGCGTGACACACAGTATGAATAACACACACGCTATCCTATTATATATATATATATATACATATATATATATATATATATAATAGTTTATATTAATGTACAATGCTAAATTCAAGTATCATGATTCAATTGTGCTCCAAAAAGAAACATTCTTGTCTAAAACGCCACTGTCATATCAAAGAAAGTACTGTTGATTTTTATGCCAGATATTTCTGCTTGTGCATTATTAAAACTTCTCGAATGCACTGCTGTTGTTAGGCTGTCTAAGGCGCTAACTTTTATTATAATCGCCTTTTCCTTTCTCATCAGATCTTACCGATTATCGATATTCGGAGAAAGCAGTCTGATGCAAATCCTATCCAAGAACACTGCCAGACACGCCAAGTACATTTGTGTTCAAATTTTTTTGAAAAAATCGATCCAGGATATGGAACAAGATAATTTTTCCTTTACATTAATAGTAGAAATATAAAAGAAGATGAAATCTATTTTATGGAAAAATAAAGCGAAAAGGATAGGTAAGTCACCATGGAATTTCTAATGAGTTTAACAAGTAATAAACATTAAGATTTCCTACTATATCATGGCTGACAGAGCGAGCATATTATCATGTTTTTTTTTTAAATTAAATAAGTTGTGTAATTTTAAATACAGAATAGATTTCCGAGTTCTATACAACCGGAAAAGGTCGCAGGTTACATCGACCGAAACGTTATGCGTATAATAACTAAAGAATAAATATTAGTGAAAATGATACCAACTGCGTACATATAATGTGCAAATAAACAATCGTGTAACCAAAATCACTATCAATCAATTCCCCCAACGCTATCGGCGCCTAAACCTAAACATGGATCCCATGAACAAAACTTCTTTCCTAGAACTGCCCGTCCGTTGAACTCTGTTCCGCTCGTTTACTTTCTCAACTGACTACAAGATATATTAATTTATTTTTATTTCGGACTATTAGTCTCATCTTTATTAGTTGTTGTTTTTCATCTTTTTTTATTGGATTGGATTATTGACGAAGGCCAGAGGAATTAGTTGGCCGAAGCGTTGTGAATAAACAATCCAATAAAAAAAATGATAAAAAACAACAACTAATAAAGATGAGACTAATAGTCCGAAATAAAAATAAATTAATATATATAATGCCCATCTCAAAAATGAATTCCAATTAAGGAAATATATATATATATATATACTAAACGGTACGGACCCGACTATGGAAGATCAGATAATAAATAAACGTGGATTTATAAGATCAAAGAATCCAACCTTGATCGCCCTTCGGGGCCCGTGGCGCAGTTTATAGAGACGTTGAATCGCTACGGTTCCAGATGAGCATTGTCTTAATATAGCGGTTTTAATCCCACCCAAAGCGTGCCAGAGGTTAATTGGCCAAAAATGTGGTAAGACGACAACAACTACAGATGGCAGTGATGGCTGAGAATGCAGTTAGGAGATTCGAAGTTCCTATCCGTCGCGGTTACCACCTGACGAAGGCCAGAGGAATTAGTTGGCCGAAACGTTGTGAATAAACAATCCAATAAAAAAGATGAAAAACAACAACTAATAAAGATGAGACTAATAGTCCGAAATAAAAATAAATTAATATATATAATGCTCATCTAAAAAATGAATTCCAATTAAGGAATAATATATATATATATATATATATATATATATATATATATATATATATATATATATATGGCTACAAGATAATTATGTTGAATTCCAACGTAAACAAGTTCTTATTCAGCCGTCCTCATAAATGATCTGATTATACTAAACTACTGCAGCAAACAATTATTCCGCAACTGCCCCAATGAATGGCATACACACATTAACCCTTATCCTGTGGTGGCCTCCTAGCCTTCATATATGATGACCCCTTTATAAAAATAGGCTTTACATATAGTGGCTGATGTCTTGTCTAGAAAAATTCTGTTAATTGATTGATTTGTTCTAGTATGAAACATATTTTCTGCGAGCATTTTTTGATAATACATTGCTGTCTTGTCTTTGTAACAAAGCAATCGCCAACAAATAGCGTGATTTGAGTCAGTATAACTAAAATGATGCCGGAAGGAGTGAATAAAACTTTTAAAAAAATACTCGCGTGTGTTAGTACGTATTTATGACAAAAAGAATATGTAAATATTCTTCAACCATTTCCATATGATTGTTTGCCCGATAAAAACGTCCGAGCTCCTTGAAAATGCGTAATAAGGAAGATTTATACTCTCCTATGAAGTTTGCTGGTTAAGACATGAAGAGGAAGGCGTCGACAGTTTTGTTGAAAATACGGAGTTTTATGCTTCCTCGTCATGTAAAACCTGATTTATTTGCCCGCATCGGTGGAACTTCTGAAGGCAACTGATGGCGTCCGAGCCAAAGAAAGAAAGTGCAAAGAAAACAGAAGGAAGAAAAAACACAAACAAGATATACAAAAGAAGAGAATGAAATAAAGAAAGGTGAATAGAAACAAAAAATCGAAACCCGAAATAGATATAAAAAGTCTTTTATACAAAGAAAGTAAGCAAACACAGGACCTAAAGAATCCCACACCATCCCTCTCTCTCTATCTCTCTCTATCTCTCTCTCTCTCTATCTATCTATCTATATATATATATATATATATATATATATATATATATATATATATATATATATATATATATATATATTAGAGGCCTGGTAAGGTCACAGGGGAAATAACCGAGAGCAACAAAACTGAAGCAGGCCTGTAGGACACTATATATACATGTGTATGCAAATTTGGGCATATTTTATTTATTGAGAAGAAAGATTATTTTTTTTTACCAATTGTCAGAAAATTTGGACCAGAAGATCGTATTATTATATTCATATTATAATCATGAATATTCATGTAGTTTCGTCCTATAGAATCAAAGATATAGAATCAATATTCAATTTGGCTACCAGTATATATATATATATATATATATATATATATATATATGTATATATATATATATATATATATAGTGCAAAGTTTTGTTGAAAATTCAAAGAGTCACTTTTTTTTTATAACCTTCGTTTATTTCCTGGATTTTCTTCCCCACCAACTTCTTTAGATGTTTTTCCATTAGATTTTTACAACAAATGGTATATTTTTAACATGCTGGACATCGTATTCGGGTAAAACGATACTTATTATCTGGTGTAATTCTTTAGAAATAAATAAATAATACCTATTACGTGCAATTCGTTGTTTAAAAATAAACCAATAAGACCTATTACTTAGAAGTAATTGTTTAGAAATACCTATTATTTATGAAATAACATAAATAATAAGTTTTACCTTGAAGTAGTTGTTTATAAATAAAATACAATAAAATACCTATTACTTGGGGGCAATTAAGAAATAAATAAATAGTACCTATTAACTGGAAGTCGTTGTTTAAAGATTTATAAGAAATTCAGAATTTGCCACACGCTTTATCTGTGTCTACAGCTAAACGTAGATTTAATGAACAGGGATTCTTTCTTACAATAGCTCGCCTGTTGAACTCTATTCCGTTAGCCTGCTTTCCAGCTGACTACAATCTGAATGTCTTCAAGTCCAACAGAAACAACTTCTTATTGAACCTCCCCATAAGTAATCCAAGTTATAAAATTCCCACTAATGTTTACCACGCTAAAATCACAATGACAAATGCATACCTATTAACCCTTATCCTCAGGTGGCCCTTGGGCCTTGAAAAGTTGTGACCCCCATGTAAAAAAGCAATAAAACAAAAAGTAATCCCTTCTAAAAGAACCTGTCTTTTTTCAATGATCATCTTTAATTCTTGTTTGCTTCTTGCATCAATTGGTATCATATCTTGTTTGGATGAAAAGCAATAAAAAAAATGAAAATCGTATTCCAAGCAAACAAAACCTACAAAAATGAAATTTGAAAGTGAAGCTTGGCAGCCTTGTAACAATGTTATTTCAGCTGTTAGCTGTATTGACAGTACATCGAAGATTATCTTTTATATGTAAATCTAACCAACGCCAAAATAAGAAATGGTAGATTAATGCGAGTGTAGCGAATAAACCCAGTAAAATATTTGCAAGAACTGTATGATTGAGATGATCTTCCTGCAACAGAGCGCGGGCGTGCGTATGATAGTCGTATGCAAATGACCGATCCATGTGCGAGATACGTCACGGCATGGGGAAAAAATTATTAAAATTAACGTGTGGCAGACGCGGGATCACATTAAAAAGGTTGAAATAAATGAATGTTGTTCTAACGGAAAAATGTGTCGAGTTAATACGTTTCTTTTGTTCCTTGCAACGTACTCTGCATACAACGTGTTGGGACGCGAGCATCTCCATGTACCGACTACGTTACATTTCTATTGATGTGTTTGAATTAATTTGGAATTATTTCGAGAATGCGTAAATTTGTATAATATTTGGACTATTATCCCCAACTTCCAGAAAACAAGAAAACCACAAATAAAACATAAGGATATTTGTCCAAATGATTAAATATAATAAATGATACAAAATTACCTATCTGAAAATAATTCCAAATGAATTCAATAACATAATCGGTACGGACCCGACAATTAGAACGACAAAAATATTTTTAAAAAATGTTGATTATAAAACAACAAAAAAAATCCAACCTTGATTCATTTTCGGGACCTGTAGCGTAGTGAATATAGATGCGGAATATCTACGATTTAAGGTGCGCATTGCGTGGAGGTAGTGGTTTCAATCGGATTAGTTGGCGAAACCTTTGTAAGATGATAACAACTATTGGAGACAGTAATTGCTGTGGATGTGCTTGGAGGATGCGACATTCCTATCGTGTCGCAGTTAACCTGGCGATGGTCAAAAGAATAATTGGCTGAAAGTCGTGAAACCAACAGCTACGTTATGAGAATAATAGTCCAAATTATTTAATAAAATAAATTATTTATGCTGATGTTTTACTCTTAGCTATTTCTTTCGTCTTTTCAAGACAGACGTCAATGGACATCTTTCATTAAAAAGCGGAAAATTGTATTTCAAACTAAACTGGTTGTCGACAATATTTTTTACAGTTTAACCGAAATCGACAGGCCTGCGATCCTCGTCTGTTAGAGGTAAGCCTAACAAGCTTCCAAAAAGAAACGTTGATCCCATCCGGGTTAAGCGATTAAACTGCTATTGAAAACTTAAGCCTGACAGACCAACGTATCGACAAAGCTTCTTAAATTACATCTCAGAAAAAAGGGACCGTAGGCGGGGGGGGGTCAATTCAACTGTTTGCTCCGATAGTCCATGTAGTTTCAGAAATCAAACCTTAACTTGTTGAATGCTTGTTAATCAGTTTCATCTCTCATGTCAGAACAGGAGTGGAAGTAAATAAACACAAAGAAAAGAAACGAAGAACAAATAATTAAAAAAAAATACATCAAAATTAAAAATAAAAATCGAAAAATAAAGGGGGAAAAAACTGTCTCCGTAGATTTGTATCTGTCATCGATGTTTCCTGAAATTGGCGCCAAAGTTTACTGTTTGGCGGGGATCTGACCTTAATAAGACGCTGAAATGTTTTAGTTAATTCCAACTCGAAATAAGCGAATGGGAAAAAACTCATCGAAAAAAAAGACATCGCTAGATTGAGAAAGAGATTATTTGTAAATGTAGACAAGAGCTGTCAGTGAACGTCTCAGAGAACGGATTTTTATCTCTGGGTTTTGCGTTCTTCGAATCGTATGAGTCACTCGGGTCCATTCATTGATCGGCTTCAGAGTCACCATGAAACGTGTTAAATATACTTTTAAGTAAGCCACATAGAAAGCATTTATATTTCTGACTAGGAAGGCGAGACGCCCGGCTTTGCCCGGTCGTAAAATACGCTTAAATATGATATATTAACTTAGCCATATTTCATTTTACAGAGTCGCGATGTCAAATATATATATATACGAAATTTATTACTGTGAATCCAGAACGAGTTTGCATATTGTTTCAGCTATGGGGAAATCCTCAAAAAAAGAAGAAATATCCGACTAGTTATGTCAGAATTCATAGATGAACTGAGTTATAATACCAAATAAGAATGGAAAAATCGTAGCAGATGAAGGGGGGAGTTTGATAAGAAGGAGGAGTCGAAATGGGAGGACGTTGGAATTTAAAGTAGTATGAGTGTATATAATAAGAGGGGGTTATTAAATATTAATTATGTGTTAATGTTTATATACGCTCTTCCAGATTAGAACAGTTTAAAATTAATAGACGCTATTCTTATTTATAACGGCATGAGTTTAAGCAGCCGTTAGCAGTTAATTTAATGGTACCCATGGCAACAAGTTGCAGAGTCAGTATTAGTCGGCGTGGTGTGGTAGAAGGGGGAAAGAACAGTTTTCAAAGTGATAGTGAGAAATGTATATATATTTCGGTGACATCAGATAGAATTCTTCAATCAATTATTCACAGATTAAACGCCGATCCTCTTCAGTTGTTTCTTGTCAGACTCGGGAAAATTACTGAAGAACTCGGGAATGAGACCCTTGTGACGGGGTGGATTAAATGAAGGGTTCCGTTTGAGATTCGGTATAGATACCCAAGTTGGAGGTAAAGACTCCCGATTTATACAAGACACACCTAAGGGTGCAAATTACATCGAAACTGTGTTAAAACAATACGGAAGATAATTCCAAAGATGCTAAATGAGTCCAAAGAATCTAAATACATCTCATCTCATAAAATTTTGATTTTTCGATTTTTCGATGCATTTCTGTCAGCTAGTCAATCCTTCACATTTTAGATTGAGAAAAGTATTCGTTCGACTAACAAGCTTATATTAGAAATAAAATACTTATTTTCTATCCCAGTTTAGTTTATAGTCACCTTTTATAACTATACACATGGATGAAAATTGCGGGGGCTTATGTTATTAGCGACGAAACCTGCTCTTTGTGCAGGTTTCGTTGCTGTACATTGTGGTACCTGCTTCCCAGGCACCCTTGCAGTAAGTGGATGTTGTAAAAGCCACACCAAATATGACCTTAACATTTGACCTTGAAATGCAGATGTGCATAGCCCCTAGGTCAGAGACCATCATAATGTAAGGTCTGGTCATGATCGGTCCAGTAGTGAGGGCTGTAGAAGAGTATATATACATAGGCTATGACTATGACCTTAGAACCTACCTTGGAATATGGTGCAGTATCCGTAGGTAAAGTGACTATCATTATGCTAGTTTTTGTTATTATCAGTCCAGTTGTTTGGGCTATAAGTTTACATAGACTATGACCTTGATCTTTGAACTTTACCTTGGAAAAGAGTGTGCACAATACTTAGGTGGGGGCATCCTCAAGCCAGGTTTGGTCATGATAAACCCAGTGGTGTGGGCTGTAGGAGAGTTGTACGTACATATACGCACACAGATGAACGCTACTACTTAATACACATAAATGTGTGTATGTGTGTGTATGTGTGTGTACGTGTGTGTATGTATTTAATATTGTTATGAGCCGCCTTTTTATTTGCCTATGAACTCATTCGATTGCCGACGTTTTTTTTTTAAGAACAAATATCAGAGAAGTATTGTTTTATAGTTTTTGAGATGAAGAAACACAATGTGTATCAGTCAGATTATGCAGATTACGGGTCTAATCTAGAGCTTCATTCTCACAATGTTTCGGTCGATGTAATCCCCAACTTTTCTCATGACTTTCTTGTTCAACTCAGAGATCTTTCTGCAAAACTGAAAAAAATCTTCACGGTATTTTGAACGGACACTTTTTTTTTTTAAATACACGGCGATAGTACGCACTCGTTCCGTAGCCATAACCGAGTAAAACTCTTAACTCTTACATTCTTCTTGGTGTCCCCACTGAGGATTGAACCTTCAATCATTAGAAGACAGTAATTTATCTATTATTTTTTTTTAATTTGCGCAGTGTTCGAAGCGTTTAATAAAAGGTAAAGGCAATACAATTTTAGTCATGTTTACGGAAGATGAGTTTGTACTTTGATTATGGGTAACAGACGACTTGGATCATACTTATTCGACTGGAACTTCCAAACTTCTAAACTTTTAGCTGCAGTTCGGTAGCCCTTTAAGAACATCAGATGTGATCTTGAGAATTTAAATAGAAATTCGGTAACAATTACCATAAATAGGTATATAACATGTTCGAGTACAACAAAAACCGCTTTGAAAGTGCAAACATACAGGATGGTTGCTAAAAAGGCGGGTAATCTGAAGGTCAGCTTGGATCATAAATAAAATGAGTGATTGCTATTTTTGGATTGTTGCCGTGTGAGTGTTTTACGAATAAATCGTTGTTTGACGCTGCAGTGAACTGAAAGGAACGACATTTTGAGTATCTATGAGCATAATATAACATTTGTCTTTAAAAAACTTGTAAAAACAAATCCTTGTTTGACAAATTTCCCGCTTTTCTAGCGACCAACCTGTATATCTGGATCAAGCTGTGACTTTGTTATTAAATTTACAAATAAAAAAAAAACAGAAAAAAGGGGAGAAATAGAATCACTTTCTTTTTTACCAAACCCTTTATATCTAGTATGTCTAACAACTCATTTTTGTATGGATATTCAAACAGTTCGTTTCTCTTTCACGGACCTCGTGTGACTTTGAGTCCCCTCTGTTACGACACCCAGGTAATACACGATGAGTCTATACTCTTGTTCCATAGCTATGGCCGGGTAAAATTATTAAGTAATCCTAATTTATATTCTTTTTAGCGCCCACATTGAGAATTTGAGTTTTAATTTCCAGAAAACATTTAAATCTGAACTTTTACTTAAGACTTTATCTGTTACGACGCGGATCGTTGGCGTAAGGAATACATGATTATGTAAAGCTTCAGTTTTTATTTAAATGCTTTTCTTGGTAATTGCTGACGGAAAATAAGGACTTTAAGAATTCGGAGGTAAAAAAGGTTGTATGATTGACATATTAAGGCGAAGTTGTCTAAATAATAAACGTATTATAAGGAAAAGTGTATTATTAACCATGCTGCTATTCAATGTTTTTCTACGTTCCCTTTTTTTTACGAATCCTTCTCGACTGCATCCATTGGTTTTTTTTTTGTCAAATCAATATAGAAAAGCGGGACGTTTTACACATTAAATACAAACGCTCTATAATTACGTAGCAAGTAAATAGGACCCTAATACTTAGATCTGCGTTTGAGAAAGTGACAAAGAATAGGACCCTACTACTTAGATCCGCGTTAGAGAAAGTGACAAAGAATAGGACCCTACTACTTAGATCCGCGTTAAAGAAAGTGACAAAGAAAAGGACCCTACTATTTGGTTCCGCGTTAGGGAAAGTGACAAAGAATAGGATCCTACTACTTAGATCCGCGTTATGGAAAGTGACAAAGAATAGGACCCTACTACTTAGATCCGCGTTAAAGAAAGTGACAAAGAATAGGACCCTACTACTAAGATCGACGTTAAAGAAAGTGACAAAGAATTGGACCCTACTACTTAGATCCGCTTTAGGGAAAGTGACAAAGAATAGGACCCTACTACTTAGATCCGCTTTAGGGAAAGTGACAAAGAATAGGACCCTACTACTTAGATCCGCGTTAGGGAAAGTGACAAAGAATAGGACCCTACTACTTAGATCCACGTCAAAGAAAGTGACAAAAAATAGGACCCTACTACTTAGATCCGCGTTAGGGAAAGGGACAAAGAATAGGACTCTTCTACTTAGATCCGCGTTAAAGAAAGTACAAAGATGAGGACCCTACTACTTAGATCCGCGTTAGGGAAACTGACAAAGGATAGTACCCTACTACTTAGATCCGCGTCAGGGAAAGTGACAAAGAATAGGACCCTACTACTTGAATCCGCGTTAGGGAAAGTTACAAAAAATAGGACCATACTACTTGGATCCGCGTTAGGGAAAGGAACAAAGAATAAGACCCTACTACTTAGATCTGCGTTAAAGAAAGTGACAAAGAATAGGACCCTACTACTTAGATCCGCGTTAAAGAAAGTACAAAGAATAGGACCCTATTACTTAGATCCGCGTTAGGGAAAGTGAAAAAGAATAGGACCCTACAACTTAGATCCGCGTTAGGGAAAGTGACAAAAAATAGGACCCTACTGCTTGAATCCGCGTTAGGGAATGTGACAAAGAAGTGGACTCTACTACTTAGATCCGCGTTAAAGAAAGTACAAAGATGAGGGCCCTACTACTTGAATTCGCGTTAGGGAAAGTGACAAAGAAAAGGACCCTACTACTTGGATCCGCGTCAGGGAAAGTGACAAAGAATAGGACCCCACAACTTAGATCTTAAAGAGAGAAGGCAACGCCTGGGGTTGTGGACCTCTTAGAATTGCACAGAAACAGCATTACATTGCAATTAGCAGGGACCAGGTCATTACAGTAATAGTGTAATATCTGTCGATTTGAGGAGAACTGGATACACATTCCTAGCCATATTAGGGACAGCATCTAGAGACGTTTGTTCTCACGACGCATCGCCGGCATATTAGAAAATAAAACGCTGACCGGACGTCACGTACTTTTATCGACTATCACGTGGGTTTACCTCTAATATTTAAGATACAACTCAAATTTTGCCATTCAACAGGACCCTCGTTATGTAATATATAATAACGTTAAAACCTGGAATTAAAATGTTATTACTTTATACAGCTTGGATTTAAATAGAAGTTCTGTTCATGTGCCACGCTTATTATTGAAAGTGTATCAATGTGGGCCCACTAACAATTTTAATACCGTAGTAGCTTTAACGTACGTAAGTACGTGTATCATGGTGTCCAGATTATAAATTATTCGATCAGGAGATCCTATTTATTAAAAAGGAAGATAGAAGGTGATAATATACTACGGGCATAAAACTATCATACAGAAACGCTAATATAATGTCCGTGGCATGCTATTATATTCTATCTTCCTTGTTTATAAATAGGATCTCCCAATCACTGAAGACGTTGTGTAATTCAAAAGAAAATGATGACGCTTTCAGGCCGTGCGTCAAACAAAAATATATCTTCTTGGTCTACTGCCTAGAATCCAAAAGTAGTATATGTCTATCTAAAAATAGTTAAATGATATCGCGGGGTTTCTGTTCGGGTCGGACGTCCATACAATAGAAATATGTCACAGACTCCCATAAATATATTGGAGAAAAACCGTAATAACCAGATATATTATGACACTGATTATTTAGATGAATACTTTTATAGTTTAACAAAAATATTATAAAAATAGATATACGGCATAATCACGTTGACACGCTATTTCTCGTAAGATTACCGAAGTTAAGTAACATTGAGCCTTTTAGTATCAGAGGCGCGACCAATTTCAGACTTCTAGGGGCTGCATGTAGAAGCACATCAACATTTCTCTATAAGAGTTATAAAAACCTAACGTCGTAACTTCCCCTAACAGAGAAATTCATGCGACTAAGAGTTGCTTGTGAATTGCATACTCCCATAAACCCTTACAGTGGAAGAAGTCGGTGTATAACCGCATAACGTTAGTGCCGTTTCTATATTTGCATTGACTGAGCGGGATCTCCATTCACATTGAACGTCTACAATGCACAGCAGCAATATCTTACAGGTGGAACGATAAAATTGCCCCCCTCCCATCAAGAAAACAGCGCAACAGCTTTATGTTAAAACTTTTAATGAAACAACTTGATTACATAGCATGCCTTTTCCACAAGTGTCGGCGGTAGCTCGGCAAATACTTGGCGGATGGCGGCGATCAAGTATACAATAATGTTGTGGGAGATGTTCTCGACATATGATCAAACGAAATAGTCCAGCAGGCCTCTTTGTGAGCCGGCGCCGAGACCTGCTGCAACATCCAGGATCTGCCAACGGCCAACTGATCGCATCAGGGGATCACCACAGTCAGGTACACACTTTAATGTTGAATCTCAAGCCGACTTCGAAAATGTGAGGTGGCATGATGTGGCCTTCGCTTGTAACAACAAACTAAAACTGTGAACGGAAACTTTGTTTTCATCAATTGAGCACTTCCCTGTTGCCCATATTTTCATTTTGAGGGTGCTGGCAATGGTCGTGCTGTCATAACTTGGATCGGTAGATATCATGAGTTATACAATGGCGCATTTCTGACCTCGCTTGTCAAATATTGTGCCACTTTCAGACAAGACAGAAAGCTCTTATCGCTCTATGGATATGTACAAAACTGGCACACTAGTAGACCATTTGCAAAAAAAAAAAAAGAAAAAAAGGAAAGTTTTTCATCAAACGGAAATGAGATTATGTCGTATGTACTATGGCGATAATTGCATTGTTCCGTCCTCTACATAGGAAAGTTGCCCTTTCCATATGATGATGCTCCTGTGGAATTTCCATGGGTCCACGCATATCTTTATTATGCTCCGTCTGTGAATTGGTGGATCCATCGGTCACGTTTTCGTTTGAAATTACATTTTCATCACAAAAGAAGATAATTTTAACGGACGTAACGTAAGAATAGCTGTTGTTTATTATGCTAGCCAGATGATGGCCGTTGGGACTGCAGTTAACTGCCATGATTAGTATTCGTAATTCAATTACACGGAAATCACATGGGATATTTCAGACAAATTTCGAGCAATTATGGCCGCTTCGATTTCGATCCGTACGGCATTTAGTATTCCCAAAGTGACACTCATTAAACTACGGACGTTGCTTAACTTAAATGGTTCCCAATGGAACCAGCGACCAAATCCAGTAAGTAGTTAAACATTAACTTTATAAACCTGCTGGATAAGATCAAAGTGTAGTATTTGTTACGATATTATTCATCACTTTTTATTAAATAAGGTATTTTATAGTTACAATCTCAAGAGCTCCTTTCCAAGCTTTATCCTCCTTACATTGAAAACAATCGTTAAATCCGAAAATCTGTACACAAAGTTAAGACGCAAGAAGTTGACTCTGTTTAGCTAAATATGGAATTGAACTCACTAAACATAAAACGAAATACGAAACTATATGAAAAAACTTCTTGTTTTATCATGTAACGATAAAAAATATAATAAACTTATGTCTTCACATTTCTGTACCAAATGACATTTAAAATATCTTTATATGGATTTTTTTTTTATTAACAAGAATAATTTAAACTTTCATAGTTTATATCTCTATAAATATTTTTCTTAATATTTAAAATGTATTCATATGGAAATAATTATAACAAAAAAAAGATGGTAATAATTATACAATTAATTGTGTGTTTTTTTAATTGCTGTACAAAATTATATTCAAAACATCTTTATATGGATTTTTTTATATTAACAAGAATAATTTAAACTCTCATAGTTTATATCTCTACTAATATATTTTTAATATTTAAAATGTATTCATATAGAAATAATTATAATAAAAAATTATGGAAACAATTATACACTTATTTTTTTTTTACATTTCTGTACAAACTGATTTGGTTAATACATATTTTATGCATACGGCATAATCACGTTGGATACACCGGTTCCCGTCAGATCACCGAAGTTAAGCAACCATGAGCCTGGCTAGCAACTGATGGGTGACCATTTAGGCCTTCCAGGTGATGTATGTGCTGTCCGCTTATCTCGGCATTATTTCCAGTCGTCTCTGGTTTCTCCTTGCCACAGGACTCAAGCAGTGCCGCTTCAGGAGACGTGTGGTTGAGGTTGCGCAACTCTTGCCTCATAATTACACGTGCAGCTGTCCCTACAGGTGCACCCTTTGTCTTTCGAGACTAAACGGAGGCATCGATGTTTTTTTTATTCTTAGATAGAATGTATATCACAAATTTAGCACATAGTTTTTCATAAACAATCTATCATAAAACAAGGTAGTTACATTCAATTGAATGAATAAGTTTACTTTTTTTATTGTTTTGAGATAGCACAATAAGTGTTAAAGCTAAAATATTATTTTGCAATGAATTAGCTCCATATTTTTTTTACATGGTGGTCAAGACCCAGAAGCCACTAAGGGGTAAGGGTTATTCTGTGTACAGTAATCAATTGGGTAGTATCGTAGTAATAGTTAGTATTGGAGATTTGATAAAGTGTTATTAAGGAGGCGGTTCATCAGAAATTTGTTTGTGTTGGACTTGAAAACATCTAGGTTGAAGTCAGGGGGGGGGGAAACAGGCAAACGAAAGAAAGTTCCACAGCCGTGCAGTTCTAAAAAAGAAGCTTTGTTCATGGAATCTACGTTTTGATTTAGGCACAGATAAAAAGTGGGTAAAATTATTGACAATGGTTTCAGCTATACGGGTGTTTTTCGTGAAATATTGGCGAGGGGGGGCAGAGACTGGAGCTCAGACGAGCACTTGTCATGTTTTGTGACTTACTTTCAGGTCCATATTTTAGCTAAACCGTGTCCACTTCCGTTGTCCTTATATTGTGTACTGAATTTTTGGATCTAACCAAAACATCTGTGAATTTACCTTTCACAAGCAAATAAGAAACACTTTATTCCCCTTGAAGAACCCTTGTAATATCTTTCCATAATTAGAGGATGTTAAATAACTTCGGAGCGAAATTGATAAAATTTTCGTATTTTTTTCATTTTTGCAGTTATGGAACCGTTTAATAACGGCAAATGCAATACATTCTTTGTCATGTTAACTGGTGCTACGAATGATGATGAAGTCTGCGAGTCATGAGAAAGCAGATGACCTAAATCATGATTACTCTCTCGAAATTTCAAAACCTCTAAAAGCTGAACACTCAGCTTGGTAGACATTTAAGGCTATTAGATACGATCTGGAGAATTCCAACGGAAATTTGGTAGCAGGAGCCGTAATTAGAGTTAAACGAAAGCGTTCAAGTACAAAAAAAAAAAAAACATCGCCTTGAAACTGCCAAACTATATGTACGACGGGTTCGCGGTGTAACGTTGTATTTATATCAAAGAAACAGAAGAAAGGAAAATCTCGACTCACATTCAGTTTCATCACAGTATTTATACCTCGTATTTCTAACAACTGATTTTTCTAAATATTTGAATAGTTCATTTCTCTTTCTCCGACCACGTGTGACTTTTCGTCTCTCCTGCGACGTCACGCACGTGCCCCCTCTTAGAACACGTGTGTCGTTTTATTTCTATTCTAACATTACTTCATGCAGTCGGCTTTTTCGCTTGCATATCTTTATGCGGCTGCTACCAGAAGCAACGGCGTGGTAGGAACTGGAATCCGAAATTGACGTTTTTTTGTTATTATCTGAACTCTACTTCTATATACTCCGATTGGAGGCTCGTGGTATACACGAATACTCGAAACACGCCTACGGTAGTTTGCAGTAAAGAAAGCAAACAAAAACACAGGGTCAACACATCAATATATAACAAATAAATTCTGTTTAAGACAAGGTGTAGCTTTTCATATATCTAGAATATGTTGGGTGTGCTTTAACCTCTTTTAAAAACGTTTAATTCATTTAAAAACAAGTAGTGTAGAACAGGAAAATAAAAGGCCCACGTAAGACGTTCATCTGGAAAGCCTTTATGATCGTTCACTATTCGAAAATTAAACAAAATAATAACGAAACGTTACATTTTCGCACGAATGAGCACATATATTACGGTGAGTTTCAGCCAATATTTTATTTTTAGTGATTATCGAGACTTATCAGAGAACCGATGTCGGCCATGACCTTTTTGTTCTAACTTAAGACTCTACACAAATTGTGTTTTAAATAAAATACAAGCTTTACAATAAATTAAAACACGCATAAAATTCATATTCAGATGGGAGGCAGGTTAATCTCTCTCAGCTTTGCTGACGGTAATTTGTTATATATTTATTTTTGACCAACTTCTTTCGTCTTCTGGTCTATACCACAAAACGTCCCACGTCCTTATAAGCTGTTGTTTGTCTAAAGAAAAAATAGCGACGGGGCGTCGGATGTTAACTCTCGCCGTGACGTCACTCAGAAGATATCGACTCCTTTACTCTCTTTATAGAAGATGTTTTGTATAAATATATTTCTCGTCTGATTCATTTAGTAAGGCAGACGATTATGTCCGTCGTTTTCTGTTCTGTCTGATGAAAAATTGAATTTGTGTGAAGGAAGCAGCAAATTCTTTTTAACCGACTTTATTCTTTTATTTGGCAATAATTTTCCTGATTCTGCAAAACAGGTTTTCGAAATGGTGTTAGCAGCTATAAATAAAAGTGAAACTACAATTCGACAGAATCGAACTTGGAGCACACCGATCGTTACTGAGTCTCATCATTCCCCCCATCACATTTTCCGTCTGATTAAAGAGCAAACAATGCGATCTGAATAAAGAAAAGATGGCCGGCCAGGAGGGGACAGATAGTGACTTCCGATGTTGCGAAATTTCGGAAGGATTTATGATAAAATACCTCTGCTTTATCAGCAATTAAATAAATTGTAAATATCGGATTGATTCAGGAGATGTCGCGTACGATCAAATCGTGAGTAATTATTTACTCTGTCTGGTGTCTGTCTCATAGAACAGCCAATCAGCGAACGGGAAATCCAGTAAATCGTCTCATTGCTAGAAGATGTTCCAGAAACGGCGCTACTCTTTCTTTATTGTGTTTCGTTTTTATTTTTATTTTTAAAGGTTTATTTATTTATTTCCTTCGATATTTTATTTGTTACTTTAATGTCTTAGTTATATTTTTTTCTGAATCTTCTTGTTTTGTGTGTCTGCTTTTTTTTCACTTTTTGTTTTATTGTCGACTAGAAGGCCGCTCGGCATTGCCCGATCAGAAAATATGCTTATATATGATCTTTTGATTAATACAGATGTCATAGTTATTATTATTCTAGCATGGGTGCCCGGCGTTGCCCGGGTGTTTTGAGGTGTATGCTGAGCAAAAAAAAAGGTCAATTTTTTTAACTTTGACCCCTATTATAACCCCTTAAAATTTACTGTAAAGGGCTCAAATAACATTATTAAGTAAGATCCATGTCTAAGAAGAGTATATCTAAAATTTCACGTGTTTAGACTCGAAATTGTAGGAGGAGTTTGGTAGAGTTCTCAAAGGTCAAATCGTTGAACTTTGACCATTTAATCGACACATTCTGGTCTGAAAACGAATCACATCGATTTTCCCAAACCTCAGTACCCGGTATATCAAATTTCGAATCTGTAGGCTTTAAATTGACAGAGTTATTGCGTAGGGAAATGTACACAGACCCACACACACAGACACACACATTCACTTTTATATATATATAGATTATATTGGACCCAATATATAGTAATGATTTTAAAAAAATATTAAAAAATTCCACGTACGCCAATACAGAGAATCGAAACCAAAATGTTTAGCCTACGATTTACTATTTTCCTTTGACGTTAATCCCACAGCTATGTAAACATGGAAGCTGCAAGGCTAAAAATTAAAACCTGAACCAATATCTATAAGGAAACTCCCGTAATGGCTTCGTTTAACTTGCAAATTCTATGTTCTTTTTCATTTTCACACAGATTTTACCCAGCTTAAACTCGAATATAAAATTACGCATGGGTTTGAATATACTATATATTAAGTTTCATGCCTGGTAACCAAACAATAATCTTACAGAGGAATTTGGTAGGCAAAGTTTCAACACAAATATATATACGCATATATATATATATATATATATATATATATATATATATATATATATATATATATAAAGAGGTTTCTGTTTACTACGCAAATATTGTTTTTGTTTTTACAATATAACGCAAGAATACATCATGTACAATATCAGTATAAATATATTTACACATAATATTAAACTAAAGGTGATCATCCCATAAGAAAAGCGAAAAGCTAATATGGAACTAAAACGAATGTTTTAAAGAATATGCAAATTAGCTCGATCTCTTGCAGATTACTGCAATTACACGACCCATATATGACATAGTTCTATTTACTTTTTAAATAAATATAAAAGGTTTTTAATATGATTATCAATGCACAAAAAAGTTCTAGGAGTAAAGATTTCTCATTTATATATTTTTTCTTTTCTTCTCCTTTATATTTCTTCATGGAAAAATATTTTCTATTTAGCGTGACTTTTGCTTTCCTGCGACAAGATATTCTTCTATCGAATATAAACACACGCACATAGACAGACACACACACACACACACAGACTGAGAGGAAGACAGACACACATATACACATACACACACATATATATATATATATATATATATATATATATATATATATAATGACGTTCAGTTAACTGAAACCTTGTGTGAGTTATGTATGACGGTGTAAATATATAAATGTCGGAAGGCTATCACAATAGATGTCGGTGGTGTTAATAAAGGAAGGCAAAAACAAGTGATATATATATATATATATATATATATATATATATATATATATATATATATATATAACAATTTGTTCAATAATAAGGCTTATTAAAAATCAAATTCAACACAAAGATATGCCAGTGTGACAGTGTTCGATAATATATTTCGAGGAAAATCCTCTTTGATATATATATATATATATATATATATATATATATATATATATGTGTGTGTGTGTGTGTGTGTATGTATATATATATATATATATATATATATATATATATATATATATATACAATATTTAAATACAATAATGTATATATACAAGACAGAGTTATTTGGTAGGGAAATTTACACAGACACACACACAGACAGTTTCACTTATATATATATATATATATATATATATATATATATATATATATATATATACACATATATACATATATATATACATATATATACATATATATACATTTATATGTATATATATATATATATATATACATATATATATATATATATATATATATATATATATATATATATATATATATATATATATATATACTAGCTGTACCCGGCCATTCGTTGCTGTGGTTCAGTTTGTTTAAATGGAACACATTCCTCAAGAAAAATTACATTTTGTTCGTTAATTTACTTTTATTATTTTTGCAATTTTTTTAATCAATAAAAGTTGTTATTTTTTCCTCCCAAAAAAGGATTAATGTTTTACCATAAATTATGAGCTGAAAGTTTTTTTTTTCAGAAAAACTTGCACTTTTTTAAAAGAAATTTGGCAGTAAGCGTTTCTCTTTGAAAACAGAATTTTTATTATAAAAATAACACATGAATGCTTTCCATGAACACTGTAAATAGTTAGGCGGCAGTCGAGAAAAGTTTGATTTTTTCAAGAGAATGTACAAATTATTTTTTTAACAGATGCTCAGAAAATAAACAGAAAAATACTTCCATCATTAATTATGTAAAAAATAAATAAAATGTTCATTTAGTGTTTAAACGTTATGCTTATAAATTATGATAAAACCTGCTGAATATGCGCTGTTTTACGGTTGTTGTAAAAATGGAACTGAAACTTAAATTTCGCTCTGTTTTAATCTTACTTAATTTTTTAATTGTGCCCCCCAAACGAATATAATCAAGACAGTAACATTCAACAATTGTACTTTATGTATATAAACCACAAAATATTAAAAAAAAAAAAGTTAATAACGAAAGGGAAATAATTCCATTTTTAAACGAAAAAGTCAGTTTGGTATATCTTTTTGTTATTTTTTACATAAGTCCAGCTTACCATTCACATTAGAAATGTCGACATTTATAGGTTGTAGCGTACGTTCACAACGAATAAACATCGGTTGTCGGGTACTTTTCCAACGAATAAACATTCCAATCTAGTAGATGTATCAGAATTTTTGTAGGAATTTTTGACACCCCTATCACGAGAATAAAATATTAAAAAAAACTCGTATTTTCTCTTTTAAAAGTGGATTGTTTCTTATGGATTATACTTCAAAAATAAACTATTAAAGTTGTTTTAAAAGTAATAGAAATATTTTTTTTTATTTTTTAAAAAACAGTAATGAATTTTACGAACTCAATATTTTTTAATTTTTTAACTTTAAAAATGTATCCAAAATTTTCTATTGATTCTATTTTTACGATATTTTCAGGGTTAATGTGAAATTTTATGCTCTTTCCAATTTAACTTCAAGCCCCCCATTTTAAGTGTCTACTTAAAAGTAAATAATTAATTTGCTCATCAAAGTTTTATATATCACAAATTTAAGAGAAAAGGTCAATAAATACTATATTAAAATTTAAAACAAAAAAATAGTGTTTTTTTTTTAAATTTACCTGTAAAGTTCGAAGTTTAAAACCTTTTTCTAAACCACGTTGTTTGTTTTTTCTTTTGTTTTTTATGAAACCTTGGTCCTTGCTTTTTTAATTGAAAAAAAAATTAGGGCTTTAATTATATTTTTCGAGTAGTTATAAGCTTGTAAAGACAGGGGGTCGAATAATTCACGACTCGTATTTTGAAATGTCTATAAAAAAAGTAAATAATTTACTCACCAAAGTGTTATATATCACAAATTGAAGAGAAAAGGTCAATAAATAATATATTTAAATTTAAAACAAAACAGTAGTGTTTTTTTATAGAAATTTACCTGTAAAGTCCGAAGTTTAAACCCTTTTAAAAAAACACGTTGTTTTTTTTTATGAAACCTTTGTCCTTGCTCTTTGAAAAATAAAATTAGGGATTGAGTTACATTTTTCGAGGAGTTATAAGTTTGGAACGACGGGGTGGAATTATTCACTATTTTTCACGAAATTTCTTACACACCTATCAATCTACTCATGTTAAGAACGGCTTTGGGTATAAACACCCCGAACCTCGCCAGCATACCCGAAAAGCTATAAAAGTGTAGAATGTGAACGATGAGTTTGACGTAATGTAAAAATGTACCGAATTTAAAAGGGAACGAAATTCAAATTTCCGTTCCATTTTTACAACAACTGTAAAGCAGAGGATTCTATGCAAATTTTACCTAACTTACTGGATTAGTGTTATTTTTTAAGCAAAAAAAAAAGAATATTTAGGTTTGGCTATGAATTCCTAAACTCATTTAACTCTAAATAATTAAGGTGACTGAAATAGGAATCTAATTGAATCTTTAATTTCCTGAATAGAATGCGAGAAATTCATTTTTCTTCGAGTTATATCGAATCCATTAAAAACTGTAAAACCTTTTTTGTTGTTGTTACAAATTACGATGCTTTATTTATATAAAAAAGCAAAAATAAATTCTTGCGTTTTTTTATTTACTACTGAAAACCATAACTTTAGTAAAGGTATTTTTTTGTTTAAACAGAAAAAAACATTTTCACTAAGAGTTAAGTGTAAATAATTAGTTCATTAGATTCTGGGATCATTATTTGAAAAATACTGAAATTTTCATTAAAATTGGTTAATTTCCTGATGTTTTGTGAATTTTTAAGTAAAGGAGGGGTTAAAATGTTTATACACTTGAGCATCATCATTCATTTTGTTTGTACCTACCATTTTCGATGAATATTTGATAGGAAAGAAACCACGTGTGGTTAATTCAAATTAAACTTCAATCACATGGTTACATTATCAATAATCATGTGATTAATCCCATTGAAAATTTACCGATATTGTAAACACATTCTGTAGTGTTGAGACCAAAATATCGTTTCCGTGATGCAGTGTTGGCAACTGAGATTAAAAAGATCCCCGCGAGATCAGGAGAAAGAAATGTCCAGAAAATCGCTAATTCACCCCCCCCCCAAAAAAAAACTCCATATTTTAACTTTCTACCTGAAAAAAATTATAAATATTGTATATTCAACATATAAAATGTGCCGTGTTTTCCCACTATATGATTCTGGAATTATATTGAAGCGGTTAGCTCCCCCAGAAGGCTTACATATTTCATCAGCTAGTTTTACCTGTTTTTTCAGAGAGGGTATTTTTTTTTGCAAGAAATTTTTATAATAAAAGGTCAATTGAAATATACTGCAAATTAAACGTCACAATAATGGTGCAACATATTTTGAAATTAGAAAAATAAAAAAAACAAAAAACTTGTTTTAGCATGTTAAAAGTATTTAGGTTGTTAGATAATTAAATTCTACTTTATTGGTATAAGTTTTTTTTTTGCTGTTGTTTCTTGCTTTTTACAATTTTCGACTAAATACTTCTAAATTAAGCGGGGGTTGCTTAGATCGTATGTTAAACAAAACTTCGGTGGTTGGAATGCCCCCGGACTTAAAATGTACTTGGAAAAATCGATTTTATAGCGTGATTTTAGAATGGCTAGCCGAAAAAAAGGTGAAAAACAAAACACATAATCAATAAATAATTGTTACCAAAGGCAATAAATGTTACTTGTTTTTACTTACATGAATGAGTTTATTTTATGTTTTAAAGTATTTTCAAGCGCTTTTCGTTATTTTTAATCTAAAATTGCGAGTGTGTGGGTGTCAAATATCTCCAGGTTTTCTAGAATTCCCAACTAGATTGCAAACGAAATCACCAGAACTAGCAGGAAAACCGCCAAATTAGAAACACTGGTTACTTGACAAGAAGCGGTAATAAATAATTTTCCCTAAATAAAAAAAATTGCCTATCGGTACAAAGAAAACCACCTATTTACCATAGAAAAATTAAGTATTATGTTATAATTAAAAAGAAATATATAAAAACACACATGCATATAGGAAACATATTATACCAAAACGTGGAAGCCATCCGTCCAGTTGTTTTTAGACTTAATTGCGAACGAACCAAGAGTTACATTTATATATATATATATATATATATATATATATATATATATATATATATATATATACACGTGAAAATGTCTCTGCGTGTGTCTATGTACAATTCCCTAACAGAGGTATTTCCACTCACACACACACACACACACACACACACACACAAACACACACCCATATATATATATATATATATATATATATATATATATATATATATATATATATATATATAGTAGAAATGGTAATTAATTAAAACTGAAGAAAGTGCTCAATACTGTTGTAGAGCAAATATGCGTTTTATTTTTTATTACCGTAGCTTTTTTGTTAAGTTACATTATTGTTTCCGCTACCGGCCCGGGTTTTTGGCCGTCTGTAGCTTCCTCAGACATTTAAAGAAAAAAAACCCTTTCTGTAAAAGTCTGAGGAAGCTACAGACGGCCAAAAATGCGACTGGGTTAGCTGAAACAAGTATGTAACATAACAGAAAGATACGGTCACAAAAAATAAAACGTATATATATATATATATATATATATATATATATATATATATATATATATATATATGCATATACATTCAAAATAACTCTGTCATTTTTCGGTCTAGATGCTCGATATTTGACATAAAGACGATTGACAGTTGAGAAAATCTTTTTAATTGGTTTTCGGTCAGAAATTTAGATGTCAACTGGTAAAAGTTAAACGATTCGACCTTTGAAAACTCTACCAAACTCCTCCGCCAATTTTGGGTCTAAACACTTGAAATTTTAAATGTAGGTTACTTGAGGATGGATCAAACATTTTCATTTCATTTAAGCCAAAAATAAATATTAAGGTGTTAAAATTGGGGTCAAGGTTAAAAAAGATATGCGCTCTTTACCAAATTACTCAACCAGTTTCTGGTCTAAATATAGAAATTTTACATAAAAGGTATTTAGAGATAGCGCAAGTTTTTTTCATCGATTTGCGTCTAAAATTTGAGCTGCCAAGAGATCAAAGTCCAAAAGATTTGACCCTTGCAGTGTCTAGCAACTTACTCAGACAATGTTGGATTTAACATTTGAAATGTATAATAAGGTGTATTCAGACATGGGTAAAGTATTGTAATTAGTTTTAGCGCGATAATTTGGCATCTAAAAGGTCAAAGTCGAAAGAGTCGCCATTTGCAGACTCTACCAATTTCCTGCGCCAATTTTTGGTCTGAACCCTTAAAATTTGAGATGTATGAAACTTGGACATGGGTAAAACTTTGTATTTTTATTTGAGACCAAAATAATAAATTCTTAGGGATCAGAATTTTGATCAAATTTACTAACAATTTTTCTGCAGTGTCTACGAAATTAAGTTTAAAACTTACATAAAGTGTATTCACACGCAGGACAAGTTATGAACAGTACATAGGGCTCAAGCAAAGCCGGACTTAACTGCTAGTATATATATATATATATATATATATATATATATATATATATATATATATATTAGTAATCGGTTTGCTTTGTTTATCACAGATAAACTTACGTGTGTTTAGCTAGTGACATCCTGTTTTAAAGGATGGTGGTCTAGCGATTAACGTCACAAACTGATGACCTGTAAGTTCAGATTCAGTTCGGGCCGAAAATATCACTTTCAGTGTAGATGTTTGCACGATTCTCCTTGTCCCTCCCGTAATTATTCTAACGAGGAAAATATTAACGCAATCAATGCCAAAAACAGATTCTTTGTTTCATACGATATCTTGAACACAAATAAAATTCGTCAATCTTCCTGATTCTAATCCTTCCTTTTATGACATTCAAAAATTATATACTTGACGAATATTTCGGCTAACACCTACATTAAATTATATTAGCGATTAGAATGTTAGATTTATGCAATAGACAAGGAAGTACAAGATACTAAAATGTCATTGTATTTATCTATATATCTATGACATTGAGTTTTTAACCCCCTGTGACACTGATATGAAAATCTTAAGGACATGAGATTGACACCATGTGGGTTAACTAATTTTCATAACCCATTTGAATAACAAACGTTTATTAATTATAATGCATTTTTTATGGTTTCATATAAGATAATAAGTATACTTACACCATTAAACTGCAGAGTATCTAAACTGTGTACTTGCGTAAGATGCAAACGTTCTCGCACTCGTGTATATATATATATATATATATATGTATAGATGTATATATATATAGATGTATAAATGTATATATATATATATATATATATATATATGGACGAATAAAGATAAGAAAATATTAAATTAATAAGTATAATAAATAAATGAATAATAAATTAAAATTCTTAATAGGAAAATGAAGTCGCCACCAGAAACAAAAGAAAAACAACCATAAACACCTAATATAAGGAAGTAGCGACATATATATATATATATATATATATATATATATATATATATATATAAATTTATACATATATATAAATTTGTATTCCTGCCTGTTTGTTTGCTTTTTTGTTCACAATTCGATGAATATATACAAAAGCTTCATTCCCTTTGTTTAATCTTTCCTTTATTTCTATATATAGTATGGATCTTTCAAAATATACAATTAAGGGGTTTCCTAATTTGCATATATATTAACGAAAGTCAATTTTATAAAATAGCGTTATGCTAGTTTAAGTAGTTAGCAAGAGAGTTATTTCAAGTGTACTGTTAAAGATTGCTATTTCATAAACTTTACATAATAATTCTTATGATTATATATTTAATTTAATTTATTTGGAATTATTATTTACGACATCGATTTTTTTTAGAAACAGGTAGTGTTATTTCACCTGAAAGTTTTATTTTTTATATTCCGAAGTTTGACAGATAAAAAAACAAACTCTTCTCCACATGAAATAATATGATCATGGGAATAAGTTTCTAGCGTTAAAAAATATTTCGTGTAGACAGAAAGATGTTTGGTTTATTTTTATATATTAAAAATTAAATAAATAAATAAAACACTTACGAATAAACGAAACCATCTCATTTTTTTTTTATTCTTGAAACGACTATACAGATCCCCCCCAATAAAAAAGAAATAAATCGAAAATGTCTTATATTTACAAAACGGAGTACTACCTACCTCATTGTCGGGTCACTGCCGACTAAACTGGTTCCCCCACCAGACTTGTTTGGTGAGGAGGATTCCTAGACTCCCTGAAGGATTAAAACAATACCTTCCAATGGACGAATTAACACTTCTTCGGGGTAAACGGCCAACTAGCACCGCGTGTGTTTGTGTGTATGTATGTGTGTTTGGGATGGAGATGGCTCCCGTAGCTGTGGTGAAGGCAACCTTTCTAGGAGATTAAAATCTCTGATTTAAAAAAAAAAACATAAAGCGGGAGACTAGTACCCGCATTAAGCTGGTCTGGAGTTTAACTTGCTGATAGCTATCTTGCTATTGCTTGTTGCTGGATCTCAACATTTTGAACAGAGATAGAGACGTAGCTCTCGTACAAAGCTAAGACTCTGTAACACCATCTGTGAATACGAGGGGAGTGCAAAAAGTAATGCCCCTGACCCACTTCCAGTTGTCTGATCTAGCTAAAATTTTGCATGTGCAATGATTTCTATCTCTACAGATTATGTGGCAAATTATAGCTCTGAACTAATTGTGGTTTCTGTTTTACACGTGTTTGAAGTGAGTAAGGTGTGAAATCGAGCCTGTTGTATGTTGAGCAGTGATCCAGTTTTTTGTAGTTGAAAGGACGCACACCACAAGAGACTTTTGATGAAATGAAAGAAACTTATGATGATAATGCCCCATCATATGACTTTGTAAAACGTTGGCATCGTGAATTCAAACATGGCCGGAAATCTGTGGAAACAGCTTTCAGTCCGTCAAGTTGAGGCTGCCATTTTGGAAGATCGCCGCATTACTATTCGCCAAATAGCTCAAGATGTCAAGATTAGTACGGGGCCAGTGGAAACTAGCATTGACGACCATTTGCATATGCCTTAGGTATCTGCCAGATGGATTCCCAGGTTGCTCACACCATTCCAGAAGCGAGAACGCGTCGAGTGCTCGAGGATAAATTTGGAGATGTGCCAAGAAGATGAGTCAAAGTTTTTTAAAAGACTGATTACACAGGATGAAATCTGGGTCTATCAGTATGATCCAGAGACCAAAGCACAGTCAATGCAGTGGAAGCACTTGGACTCACGACCTCCAAAGAAGGCAAGGGTGCAACCTTCCGCTGGCAAAGTCATGATCAAAGTCTTCTGGGACCAGGACGGAGTAGTGATGACAGATTTCCTGGCAAAGGGTACCACAATTACATGAACCTATTATGCTTCAATTTTGAGGAAGTTAAGGGAAGTTATCAAAATCAAAGGACGGGGCAAGATCAGCAAAGGTACCATCCTCCTGTAGGACAACGCTCCGGTCCACAACTCGCATGGCGCCAGATCAGAAGCACGGTCATGTGGTTATGAAATCCACCCCTATCCTCCCTACTCTCCTGACCTTGCACCCTCTGAATTTAACCTCTTCCCAGCCATCAAGTTGTTTTTGAAAGGAAAGCGGTTCCCAGATGATACAGCTTTGATTTCTGAAGTCACGTCGTGGTTGAGGACCAACTGAGGGTGTTCTTTAAAAACACTCCAGAGCTGCATCAAACGATAAGAGAAATGCATAACTCATGGTGATTCCTATGTAGAGAAAGACTAATAACTGTGGCAAGTTTCGATGCTCTACTACTACTGTAGGAAGTTGGTGTGGGGCATTACTTATTTCACGCCCCTCGTAGATACTCTCTCATAGGCATTGTCTAATAAAATGGTCCTGTGGCGATGGAAGTATTCTTTGGGCTCATGAACTTTATGTCTCTGAGGAAGTGGCACTCGTCTGACAAGACGCTGCACTCATTATATATATATATATATATATATATATATATATATATATATATATATATATATATACGTAACCTGCTTAGTTTGTGTGCGAAAAGAGTCTACAAAAGTCTTTTCTAAATATTTAGTCTACAGAGTTGAACAACTATATTGAATCTGTAGAACCACTGTGCTAGAAAAATCATGACAGAACATCCCCTCATCATCTGTCCTGTTTGATTGGGCTAACCATTCCACATTGTGAACATTACATCTTCGCAGACGTGAATGTTAGCCGAAGACGTGGTTACTTTTCTCAGATATGCACTTAAATATACTAAGTCAGCTGTTATGGAGGAATAGAGGACAAAAAGTAAAAAAAAAGAAGCCAAATGAAAACAGAAACGAAGTTATTTATTTTTTGTTTTGTTTAGTTTTTATTAAATTTTTATTACTCCAAAAAATGTAGATAAAATTAGAAGGAAATATATATATATATATATATATATATATATATTTTTTACATAGACATCACCACATTATCAAGGTCAAGAGGCCACTCAAGGATAAGGGTTAAAGAGTGTACAGTAGAAATTGGACAATATAATAATCATTAGTAATGAAAATTTGGTAAATTTGATAACTTATATGGAACGGCTAATCAAGAACTTATTTGCGTTAGACTTGAAGACAACCATATTGTAGTCAGCCGGAAAGCAGGAAAACGGGACACAATTCCACAGGCGTGCAGTTCTAAGAAAGAAGCTTTGTTCATGGAATCTACGTTTAGGTTTAGGCACAGATAAAGAGTGGGGGGAATTATTGATAGTGTTTACAGCTAGACGAGTGTTTCTTGTGAAAGTTTGGCGAGGGGGGACCATAGATTGAAGCTCAGTCGAACACTTTCCATGAAAATAACGATACATTAGAGACAAACTCGCAACATCTCTTCTGTGAGATAGAGGTTGCAAGGAAGAGAAAAGGACATCTCCTACGAGGCTACGAAGTCTATTTTGAACTCTATCAAGGCAGGCCAAGTCCTTTCTAGCAGCTCCTGCCCAGATGTGGCAGCAGTAACTAATAAATAAAAAGCGAAACATTTTCTCTCGTTAACTTTTTTAAAAATTTTTACTTCAAAATTCTTAAAATATTTAAAAGAAAAACTAATAAATAGAGAAGTTTATTAATCTATGTCATCGAAAACTCAGCTATAGTTTATCAAGAATGTTTAAAATTTCATTTTTAGTTGCTGTTTACCGTTTTGTTTTCGGAGGAAGATAGAGTTTTTAACCAAAGACGCTCTCTCCCTTCATTTTATATTTATATAATATAATTTTTTGGAGGGTGGGGGATCTTTTTAAAACCTTTTTTTAGAATTTTCTTTTATTTTCAATTATTTAGCGATTATCAAGACTCCTTATATGTGGTATCCTCATGTCGAACATTATCTCTTGTTTTTAGAATAACACACGACACTACTTGTGTTTTTTATGATTAAACGGTTCAAAATTAATTAAACTACTAACAACTGAGCCATGTGGGTAGAAACATCGATGTTGCCCTTTTAAAAACAACAGTCAATAAATATATATATTTTGTAGTCTCTTATTGAACATAATAGACGTCTTAAAGTAGTTGTAACCTCTACCAACTTAGCCAGTAAAAAAAGAAAATGGACACTTAGAAAATTGATTTTATTTTTTTAAAACAACAGTAAAAAGTAAACATATTTTTTAATAGATAGAAGTATAGTCCATTTTAAAAACAATATCTCCTTCAAGAACGGTCATATTATGTGTTTAATCGACAATTATTCAATAATCGACCAATTTTCCTACGAAGCAAAAAGGGGCAAGTTTTCCAGGTAGGAGTTTTCCGGGTAGGAGTTTTACGGGAGCAAATTTTCCGGCCAAAACACACACACACACACACACACGCACACACACACACATATATATATATATATATTTATTATTCTTTAGGTGTATACAGTAATATCTTGCTACTATGTGAAGATCGTTTCGACCATGCTATATTTATACATTGAATGGGATGAGCCACGGTAAACGGATGTTTTCAGAACGCTCCCATTTATGAAGGGATAGGAGTGAGGAAGGTAGTCTTTTAACCTGCTTAAGATTTTGGTGAAATATTCGCATTCGCAGAGTTCTGTTTTCCTTATAACATCCGTTTCCCGTGACTCTCCACACACACACACTCACACACACACTCACACACATACACACACACACACACACACACACACACACACACATATATATGTGTATATATATGTGTGTGTATATATATATGGTTCCTGAAAAGAATTAAACATTAGGGTCTTTGGGTATTTGATAATTGCTATGTTAAATAGTTATGTCAGCCCCTTTATGAAACGCTTGTCTTATCGGTAAGCCCTTTCAGTTGAATTAAAGTCGGTCAATTTAGCTCATATGCGCAGATCCTAATATAATGATCAGATCAATCACATAGACGTTAAACACAATTAAAAGAATATATGTTTAAATATGAACCATATTCTGACCGATTAGATTAGGTTCTTACTAATGAAGCCAGAGATGGATTCGGTTGCCGGGTTCAAATCTATCTACCGGTATCCGAAAGCATGGAACACTAGTGTCTGTAGTTATTTAATAATAATTATAGTAAATAATTATATATATATATATATATATATATATATATATATATATATATATATATATATATATATATATATATATATATGCTCGAGAGGAAGAGAATGTTCTGTTCTCCTAGCCCCCAAAAAGATAATATGTAGTTTCACGTCTCAAACATGTACTTGTGTATTGTACGCGAGAAACTACAAAACGTGTGCTATCCATCAGCCAGATGATCTTTGCCAGATATTTTAGTATCGAGAATCAGGACGTAATTGAATGTCACAGTGTGTAGCCGGTGTCAGGAGTGATCATTAAAGAGATCCGTTATAGTTTGATTTTACAGCCAGTTCGCATCATCCGTTGCAATTAAAATGCGCTTTGCAGGTCATCGGAGACCGCCATTGTTCTCGAGAGATTTGAACCGCTCACTGCTCTGCAATCATGTAATTCTGTAGCATCGACATAGAATCCTATAGTCACACCCTCACGCAAGCACGCACATATATTTACATACGTGTATATATATACCTACATATCTTCTTTTTAGTATATTTACTTATTCATTTTTAAAATAATTTGTGTAATGTATCATCATCATCATCAGCAGCAGCAGCAGCAGCAACAGTGCGAGTGTTATATATATATATATATATATATATATATATATATATATATATATATATATTATTCAATTTTCACCCCCAACAAGGCACAGTGCCACTTTGAAGCAGGGGCCTACTATCAGGGACTTAATTAGCGGGGTCATTATGAAGGGAGATGAGTAGAAAGATGTTTGTTAACATTACACTTGAACTTCTGCATATCAGTGCAGTTGGGAAAGCAGAATCCCGGAATGGAGTTCCAAAGATCCGCAGTTCTGGGGAAGAAACTATTGGAGTAAAAGGCTTTCTTGCACCTGTAAAGGGATGAGACTTAGTAGCTTGTCGGGTTTGTCAGGGGTAGTTACGTCGGGGAAGTAAAAGTGTTTGCAGTTCGTCAGAGCATTCACCATTAAAGTATTTGTAGAACAGGCAGAGGGATGCAACATCTCATCGATGGGACAGAGGCTGAAGCCCAGATGACAGTTCAGGACCTATTATGTTGGCGACTCTCTTTTTAACCCTGTCCCGGAGCTAGAGA
The DNA here is from genome assembly GCF_053919585.1 of Euprymna scolopes. Classification (NCBI taxonomy): domain Eukaryota; kingdom Metazoa; phylum Mollusca; class Cephalopoda; order Sepiida; family Sepiolidae; genus Euprymna; species Euprymna scolopes. Next base: position 61,183,319 of record NC_136521.1, on the reverse strand, counting down.
CAAGCAGCAGATGCACCATCCCAGATGTGACAACAGTACTCCATACATGGGCGAATGGTGACCTTATAGAGGTATAGGATACTGGCAGGCGTAAGTAGTTTTCTAGCACCGTAGAGGGAGCCAAACTTCCTTGCAGCAGCCTTGGCAATGCTCTCAATGTATCTATCCCAGTTCATATTCCCTGTAAACGTTAGGCCGAGGAGTTTAAAAGAAGTACTTTCAGGCAATATGTTCTTGGCCATTGCTATTGGTGGTAAGGTTTCTTGTATTTATTGAAGGAAACAAGCTTAGTCTTAGCAGCATTGAATGTGACCATCCATTTTTGTCCCCATTCCACTACAGATTGGAGGTCATCCTCTAGTGTTTCTGCCATTTCCTTGGATATGTGTTCATTTGTTTTCCCCTCATATCTGTTATAGAGAGTGGTGTCATCGGCAAATATACGCATCTCCGAAACAATTTTATCAGGGAGGTCATTTATGAATATCAGGAATAATAGAGGTCAAAGGATAGAGCCTAGGGTACTCCCGCATTTATGTCATATTGTTTAGATGTACGACCGTCGAGGACAACTTTGATTTTTCTCTTACTTAAGAAGGATTTAATTACATTATGAATTCTTCCAATGTCAATAGCCTTAGTTATATCAAGGGCTACCGCTCTACCCTCCCCTGTTTAGTCCAATGAACGGTATATACGTTCAGAAACTACAGTTAAGATATCTGCTGTTGAACGGGCTTGCCTGAATGCATATTGTCTGTCAGTCAGGAGTTTAGCAACTGTTAGGTGCTGGACTAGGGCTTGATTAACTAAGGACAAATATTTTGGCGAAAAGCGGTAGGAGGCTAATTGGGCGATAATTTAGTGAGTCAGTTCTTTCACCAGAATTCTTGAAGACTGGTACCACAGAGGCGCTTTTCCAGCAGTCGGGAAAGAAAGATTCGTTAAGGCATTTATTGTAAAGTTTGGAGTGAACTGGAACAACCTCGGCAGAGCATTTTTTTAATAGCACAGCCGGGATGAGATCTGGTCCACATGCTTTTGGGATGTCTAGATTTTTTATAATAGCATGCACCTGAGAAAGGGTGATTTTAAAATCGTCTAGTGTCTATATATATACCAAATTACTAAAATACATAAGTATATATATATACATATATATATATATATATATATATATATATATATATATATATATATATATACACTTCATAATAAAGCTATCTAGCAATCAGCTGATATGGAAACTGTGATTATAAGATTACAAAATATTACTGGCTGGAATTATTTTCACAGATTATAAGATTTACAAAATATTACTGGCCGTGATATTCTATAAGTATTATCCCATCTAAATAGGAATTGCTCGATGTACAAAATAGAGCAAATAAAACAAATTATAGTAATTCAATGAAATTACAAAAAACACATCTTTGTTTGAAGCGAAATGTTTGAGGTTCATATCAAAGATTTTTATTATTCGTAGTGAAATAAAAAATACTTTAGAAATGTTATCTCCTTATCCTATAGTGTTTGGATATCTACCACCTCTTCAGACGAGAAAATATTAGCAAATAATTATGATGATATTTACCCTATTTGATTATGATTTTCCATGTCTCACTGACTTAACTAATTTGTTATATATATATATATATATATATATATATATATATATATATATATATATATATATATATATATATACAATTATTCTTTTATACTACAGTTGTTAAATACCTGCAGACACTAGTGTTTTCTAATTTCGGGGATCTTCAGTGCAGAGTGTTACGATTAACACCAGTTGACATATTCGAACCCAGCAACACGAGTCATCGCTGGCTCATTAGCAAATACTGTATCCGATCATATAACATAAACCGCGAGAAACAAAATTGAATTTAAACATTTTATTTTTAAATTTTTTTAGCCTCAGTCAGTTATACGATAATATATGCATAAGAGCTTAATTGACCGACTCATTTCAACTGAAAGTACTAAACGATAAGAATCGAGTTTCTTATCGTTATATATACATATACCCCCTACACACACACACACGCACACACATACACCCCCCCATATATATATATATATATATATATATATATATATATATATATATATATATGTATATATAACTTTCTAAGGATAAGATATACTAAAATATTTTCGCATATTTTTTTTCTTTTTAAGGGAAATTGATACCATAATGTTTTCTTGTTAAAGTGTTTTTTTTTATTTAGAAAGTCGGAAGAAAGGGTGTTCTTTGTGAAATTTTTCAAACGACATAATGTTTTAATTTGCCCGAATAGTCTGGAAACAATTGTAACTAACCATAAAATACACTATTTGTTGCTATCAATCCATTCCTCGTTGTCTTGTTGCTGTTAATGCAATATATATATATATATATATATATATATATATATATATATATATATATGTATATATATACATATATATATATGTGTGTGTATATCTATATATATATCTATATATATATATATATATATATATATATATATATATATATATATATATATATATATATATTAGTGTTTGGATGATTAATCGGACTCAGATTCGGAATAAAAAAAATCGAAATTCTAGGGGTATCGAAATCGGTAGAATTCGCACTTATTTCCGATGATAAAGCCGATTCTTGTAATTTCTATTTATTTTCTTTGTAATCGATGTTTTTTGAGAAGTCTGCCATTGCGGTAGTAGTAGTAGTAGTAGTAGTAGTAATAATAATAATAATAATAATATTAATAATAATAATAATAATAATAACAACAACAACAACCATAACAATAATAATAATAATAATAATACAGCATTTATTGATTTTAACTAAATTAAAACAAAAGATTACCCGTACAGATGTAAATTTAAGCTTTAGAAAATATCTGCACATTTAATTGAGAAAATGACTACTTCATGGTATAAATAGTGTCAGATTTTTAAGAATTAGAAATGGCAATTCCATAGGAATCTGGAATTCTGTTAAGGATTGATGATCGTCTGTTGTGGTCTTATCATAAACGAATCATGCGTACGTATATACGTTGGGTTTTGTTTGTAACGGACTATAGTTCTCAGAACCTTAATTTATATTTTACGACCGACGATTCATCTAGGTATAGGTGCGTGTGTTTACAGACATACAAAACAGACACATGAGAACATAGCTATTTCTCCTGATAACTCCTGGGGGATTCGCCAACGTCTTGTGGAGCTGAGGTCTGTTTAAAGGAAACGCTTCAAGACAAACACAAGACGATGTATGTTTATATATATATATATATATATATATATATATATATATATATATATATATATATATATATATATATCTTTGTCACGCGACGTACTTCAAGCCAGTAAGAAAGGATGTGACGAATAAGCATGTAGATGGAATTCAGACTCTTGTGAAGACTATTTGAGACGACTGAAATAAATTTATATGTAAAAGATTAAAGTGTTGTTGTTCTGTGTTCTCACAAAAGAAGGAAGAACAGATGTCTGAATTAGTTATGATGTTGGTCATTTCATGTTTCATCACGGAGCTCAGCAGTGAAGATAGAAGAACTCTTGAAGAAACAAAGGCATGAAGCATATATTATTATTCCCATAAAAAAATGATACCTTCATGTAAATATGAACTGTAATATATACCCGTGTGATAAATGTCTGATATAACATGACTCAGTTTATACGTCGATATCTTATCCTCTGTCTAAGCAAAAATACATATAATTTATACGTTTTTAAGGGGTGGCATTATAAGAACAATATTTAACCACCCACTATATATGACACGTTTAATATATCATCCTCCTATCAGTGACTATGTAATATGACACGTTTATAATATCAATCCACTTCTTCCGATATAAAATCATTGGAAAATTAAACGTGCTGGTTTATGTTCCAGCGGATGAGATCATAGTCATATTCTTTAACTTTAAACTTTATTAGGGAATATCAAATAAACAATGGGGAATTTGCTCTATAATAAAATTTAGAAAATCCAACCAAATTAAAATATTATATTTTAGCTTAATTTCTACTAGACATTATCCTCGAGTGTCTAAGGTCTATTTGTACAGGGGTTTGCCAGAAAAAAAAAACTGGCACGAGGATACTTTTCCCAATAAGTAAACCCTGACCAAATATTCAAAATCACATATTATTCGCTGCTCAAATAAGATCTCCTCACTATGTCTAACCCACATTAGACTTTATGAGCCATAGTGCACATTCTCCAAGCCATGTTTCCTCAAGTAATAGCGCGAATCTGGTTACTCCACAAGACTAGATAAATTCTCGTCCTGGAATCCAGTAAAATCAAGAGACCTAAACGTAAGACATACTACATCATATGAAAATGATCAATTTTGGAGAGGAAAATTATGTCCTCAACTTCTTTATAAACTCAGTGTTTCAGACAAAGAACTTTAGTGGAACATTCGAATATGTATGTATCTCTTATAGAGTTCAAGTGTTAGCCTCATTTAGTGGGGCCCTTGATTTCTGAGAACTTCGACTGAAGTAAAATAAAGCAAAAAAGAAAACGGCCACACAATGTGGCTTGGTGTAAGCAGTAATGTGTTGCTACACACTCGTGAACATGTTTCGGCCAGCCAGTTTTTAGTAAATAGATACCTCTTCAGGCGATAGAACCTGTATGAAAAAAAAAGTGTTCTTTCGGCTGTATCGCCTGAAAAGGTCCCTATTTACTAAAAACAGGCTGTCCGAAGCATGATCATGATTGTGTAGCAAGGCTTTACTCTTCATGTAAAAACAAACTAAAAATATATTGCTCTGTTTCGGTATGGAACGCTTTTGTATTAACCTCGCTATACTTCACTGATTACCTTACCTCTGAAAAATATCAATCTCGAAAAAATGATTATTACTAGCACTATAGTGAATTCGAGAAAGCAAGTTGATGCAGCGATTGCAGGTAATTGAATGACTTAGTGACTAAATAGTTGCTAACGAATAATATTTTTGTATATATATATATATATATATATATATATATATATATATATATATATATATATATATATATTAGTGATGGGATGGTTCCAATATTTTCCCTGATTCCCAAAGAAATGGTTTTCTAACGAATGATAAAAAATATGTGTGTATCGTTTTAAAGATGAAAACTAAAAACGAAGACTATATATATATATATATATATATATATATATATATATATATATGTTTGTGTGTGTATGTGTGCGTGTGTGCGTGTTCGTGTGTGTCTACCTAGCTATTAGCTATTGCCAGAATGGGTGAACTCTTTTGGTAATTTCGAACTCATGACTAAACTCACCGCAGTTAGGCATTTTACCACCGAGCTACGAGATATTTTGAAATGTTATACACGATTTTCTCGGTTTTATATAGATCTGTTTTTTTTTTCAAACTCTTAATAATGTTGATATCGCTACAAAAAAAAAACAACAACAACAGATGTGCCATTGAAAACCGACAAAATTCTGCATAAAGTTTGTATGGTTTCCTAGCTCAGTGGTAAAACGCCAGACTTCGAATTGTGTAGTCATAGATTAAACATTGCCAAAAAGTTTAGCCATGCTAACAACAGCGGATAGCAAGAAATTATCGTGTCTATGAATAACTTCCTGCACGTCAGAATCTTTAAATATATTTTTTTAATAATTAAATAAATAAATAAATAATTAATTAAATAAATAAATAAATAAATAATTAAATAAATAATTAAATAAATAAATAAATAAATAAATAAATAAATAATTAAATAAATAAATAAATAAATAAATAAATACGGCCCGTCAATAAAAGTTTTTCTCTCGATTTGTTACATACTATATTGCTGCCTCTTTTTCTTTCCACCTCTCTTTCTCTCTCTATTTCTTCCTCTCTCGCCGGATCTCTTCCTTTTATCATTCTCTCTTTCTCTTCTTTTCTATGATACCTCAACTTGTTTTCCTTTATAAAACCCTATGTGCCCCCCTCTCTATGCATTACTCATTCTCTTTTTTCTTTCTCTCTATTACACTCTCTCTGGGTCTCTCATTCTCTCTTTAAAATAACCTTCTCTCTTTAAACGCTATTTAGCACTCTCCCTATCATTATTTATTCTATCCTGCTATCTCTCAATTACGCACCCTTCATTAAGTTCTCTTTTTGCCGCATTCTTTCTTTTATTTGCGCTTTATCTCTATCTCCCCTATCTGTCTCTTCATATACCTTCTTCTACTGCGTCTTTCGTTTCATACAATTTCTTCTTCACTTAACTTCATTACATTTTCTTTCTCATCCCCCTCAAACTCCACATCCCTATACTCCCCTCCCTTCTACATTTTTTGCCAAACACGTCTGCATGGATACAACGCATGCACAGAGAACTTGATCATCCCCTACCCACGCGGGCACGCGTTGCAATTAAATGAATACTCAGTAGGGACAGTAGTCAAAGAAAAGAACCCCAACGCTAAAAACGATTGTCCTCGCGAATCACCCGCCCTTGATATACCTGCAAGATAAGGGCGTGCAATTTCCGCGAAATTAAAACGGCATACGCATCTACAGTCATTAAAACGCAAGGACGTGGCATGTCTGGTGTTACTGGGTCTACTGGGAGTTTTTGAAAAACAGAGGGAAGGGGAGGACCCGTGGATAAAATCAACAACGACAACAATAACAACCAAAAAAAAATTAAGATGAATAAAAGGCAGAGTCCATGAGAGCGAACATATCTTTGTAGGTATGGAGTGCAGGTCGGGCAAGGACGACTAAAAGATTTAGCGATGTATCGTAGGAAAAAGAATATTCCCTAAAGAAGGACACTTTCGGAGCGCTTCGGTCAACAAACCTATTAACCCGCTATTAAGTGGTAAGACTCGAAGCTCCCGAGGATCCATAACGCCCTTTTTCGGTTCGGACGGCGGCCGGGGTCGGGCATGGCCTTTCGTTCCCTCTTTTTCTGCCCATCAATGTCAGTCCGATGTTTTAATAAGTATTGGCGAGTACGATAAGGAAAGGGCGGAGCGCGTGTTATTCCGCTATGCGGTGGGTATAAGAAAACGGGGTGACCCGGTGATGTTTACGGCCAGCAAGAGAGATGAAACTATTTATTTTTCCTCGTACCAAAATTTTATTGTATAGTTTGGCGTGCAATTCCTTCCTCAGAATCCAACACACACGCTCACTGTAGAAACGTGTAGACATATAGGTGCGTATGCATTTCCACACACACACACACACACACACACACACACATATATATATATATATATATATATATATATATATATATATATATATATATATACTAGCAGGGTGATAAATGTTGCCCGGGATTGAATGATGATCAACAGATGTTTCACACTCCCATATTTTTATTGTCATTCATCTATGAAATCGGCCATTTTTCAATCCAATCAATTTTTTGCGTACGCTGATTGATGAAATATGCGGTGCACCTGGTAAAAGCTGTAAATGTCTCCTCGGAGTGATTTCACTACAAAATATTTTGTTCTACATTGCACTGTAAAGAACCTACTACTGTTTTATAAAATTATTCTACATAAATTGGCTTTAATTAAAGTTTAAAATGAAGAAGGTAAATATCATATTTCAATAGTACTCTAAACAGAAACATTCATTTTGAACGCACCCTTGTCATATCAAAGAAACTACGGTAAATTTTATATACATGTCATTACTATTTGTGCCGTTATAATGGCTAGAATTATAGGCAAAAATGAAAAATTCACGTGCCATGTTTCAATATATGCTGGCCCTTTCGTCTTGTGTGAAAATAACACTTCTAAAATATGCTTGTAATGTAAGGCTCTGTAAGATTTTAGTTTTGGTCAAAATCGCCTGTTCCTAATTTCATCGGATTATTTCGATTATATATCATTGCTACCTATCGACGTCAAACCCTTTCTATGAACACTGCCAGTAAGAAAAAATATCTCCGTATAAAACTTTATAATAATCGGAACAATTTATGTAGAAAGAACCACCTAACACAATGGCACAGATTTTTTTTAAATATAAAAGTATATATTTTCGGATAAATAATTGAATTCAATCAAATGTATCGCAGACAAAAACAAATAAAAAACATCTCCATAAAACACGACACATCCAGCAGTCGCGTGAGATAGCTCAGGGTAGAGCTTTTAGCTTTCAACCATGGGGTCTTGATTTCGAGTCTCGGTAGATTATAATTATATTTTAAACAATATATATGCCGCTCAGCATTTGGGTGTACCAAATTGGTAAAAGGGAAAATTATTCCCAATTCGCATTTAGGTAAAAATGCACTTTCATCGAAATAAAGGAATTCGTTCAAAAGTATAACAATATATATATATATATATATATATATATATATATATATATATATATATATATAAACACCGATTTTAGCTAAAACTAAAAAAAAAACAAAAAAACAAATATACTCTATTAAAAAAATTGTTCTTCAAAATCATTGGATTCGGCATTAAAAAACCTGAAAAGGGTTGATATGCCGAAAACAAAAACAACCAACAAAAATATAACTATATATATAGTCATCCACATAAAGTACTGTTTCGATGTTTCACAGCTCAGCAGTACGGCTAAACAAACAACTGCCTCAAGCCAGGATCGAAACCCGATCGCCCAAACGACAATCAGAACTTCTAATCGTTGCGCTATACGGATGCTGCTATGCAGGCACTGAATTAACAATATTGTCCAAAGTACCTAAAATTTTAGACCACTTAAAAATCTATAAAGAAACCTTTTTTCAAGAATAGATTTTAAACTCTTCCATCTGCCTGCTTCCCACCGGACTGCAACTTGGATATCTTCAAGTCCAACGTTAACAAATTCCTAATGAACCGCCCCCTTAAGTAAACACTTCATCAAATCTCCACACTAACGTAATGTACTTGCAATAACCCTTATCCCTGGGTGGCTTCCGGGCCTTGATAAGTGGTGATAACTGTGTAAAAAAAAAAGAACGTTAATAATACTACAATGTAAAATGTTACGGAAACAAAAAGATACATTCTAAAAAATTTATTTAAAAATGTGCATTTCTATTAAATTATGATTTTACACATGATCAAAATTATAAGACCAAGGGTATAAATTATTAGATTCATGGTAATCCTAATCTTTTTAGTTCAGTTAGAGATTAGCAATCAATGTGTAAAGGTGTTACCATGCCTAAAGTAAGAAAACGAACCGAAGTTGAGCGCTCTCTAATTTTAGGATTCCATAAGCAAGGTTTGTCACAGTGAGCGATAATAAAACTTGTATTTGCAACATTCTAAATAACACTGAGAATTATCGGTAAAGCAAACTCCTTTGGTACTCCCCCCCCCACCAAATTTCTCCTGAATTGAGTAGGAGAATCGGATGTGTTGTTATGAACGACAGTACCCCTTCCTCTTGTCAAATAAAAGCGGTTACGGTCCTGGATATAACCTTAAACTATATCCAGTGGTAAGGCCCCAGCTTGCGGGCTTTGGGGAATGGGGAGCTACCCTTTAATTGCTATTGCTCCCAGGTCCACTCTGACCCGGAGTGGTAGTACCTATTAGAGTCCCAACTATGGGTTAAATAGAAACGGATTTGAAAACAACAAATATATTCTATTAAAAAATTTTTTCTTCAAAATCTTTGGATTCGGCATCAAATAACACGAAAAGGGTTGATATGCCGTAAAACAACCAACCAACCAACCAACCAACCAACCACAAAGGCGGTTACAGATGTTGATTACAGTCCAATAACCATCAGACAACACAAAAAGGCATGGTAAATAAAAAGCGTAAGTAAATTAGTTGATAGCTTCCACGTCACAACGTGGACCGCTTAAGATTTGGTCGTGAATATCAAACCTGGGACGTGGAGAAGTTGAAGAAAGTCCTGTTTTCTGATGAGAAAAAAATTCAATTTACATCGTCCTGATAGTTTCCAATGACATTGCCATGACAAAAATCTGCCCCTTGAAATTTTTTCTACACGTCATAGTGGTGGAGGGTCCGTAATGGTATGAGTGCCTTTTATTACAGAGTGTCGATGAAGCTCCGGGTGGTTAAAGGTCGTTAGACAGCAGCTGGTTATGTTAGCATGCTACAAAAACATCTCTGCTGATGGAGGGTCATTGTTTGTGTGGGGATTGGTTGTTATTCCGACAGGATAATACTGCAATCCACACTGAAAGACGGACCTTGAGTTTTCTACAAGAAAATGCAGTCCATATCTTGAGACATCCTGCATGCTCACCGGACTTGATCCGAAGTAAAAATGTTTTGGGATGGATGACAAGATTGGCAAACACTATTCAATAAAAACTGAATTTCGTGAAGTCATCTTCAGAAACTGGAGCAGGATATCCCGCACATAAATAAAAACCTTCAATCATCAAAAGCAGTGGAGGTAGAACTCATTATTAAGTTTGATTGTTGAATGTTTTCATACACTTTTCATGCACTTTTTGTACAATTTAATAGAATTTTTGTCTCTGGTCTTATAATTTTGATCATGTGTAAAAAGCCTTATTAAATAAAAATGTAAATTTTAAAAATAAATCTTTGGAATGTAGCTTTTTGTTTCCATAGCCTTTTAGATTGTAGTACTGGTAACCTTTAGTCGGAAGAGTTTAAAATCTATTCTTTTTAAAGATTTTTGAGTAGTCTTCAATTTTTGATCAGCAGTATACGTACCGGTAGTTTTATATAAAAAAGTATCGGAAACATTGGCAATGCTGAGCATAACGTACTGTGAAATGTTCGTACTGTTTCGCACAATGTAAACAATTTGCCATCGTAATTGCTGAAACCACTTTATTGGAGTTGTGTCAAATTATTAACAAGGCAGATTATTTCATAAATAAAATGGGTTGTAAAGGTTGTTTGAGTTGTTCTGTAAAGAATACTATTACAGAACAGTTAGCAAAAGGTAAAACTGTCCTCAAAATATCGAAAATGATAGGAAGGAACCATCAAACTGTGTGGAAATTTATCAAGGACCCTACAAAGGTACGTAAGCGAGCTGATAAAGGTAAATATATATATATATATATATATATATATATATATATATATATATAAATATATATATATATGTATGTATGTAATTAATTATTATAGTAAATAATTGTCAGCCCCTTTAAAAAACTCGTTTTTTATCGTTGAGCACTTTCGGTTGAATTAAGTCCGTCAATTTAGCTCTTATGCATAGATCATCGTACAACAATTAGATCACTGTGACTGATGTTAAAAACATTTCAAATAAAATATAAATTCAACGTTATTCCTCCCGGTTAATGGAAGCCGATTGGATACAGTCTTTGCTAATTGAGCCAGAGAAGGCTCGGGTTGCCGGGTTCGAATCTGTTGAGAGTCTGCAAAGAAGATTCCCGAAAGGATAAAACACTAGTGTCCGTAGGTATAATTATTACTTTATTAAATATATATATATATATATATATATATATATATATATATATATATATATATATATATACACTGTGGCCTACTAAAAAGTAACCAAGATAATATAGTAGAGAAAATGGACGTGCTTTTATTATTAAAATTACATGTTGTGTTAAAAAAGATTGTAGAAGTGCTCCCCGTTGACATCTATGTATTTCTAGGCAGGTTTAAGACTGTTTGCAGATACTGCCTGTATATCTTCTCTGGTGATTCAGCTAATAGTTTCGGTAATGTTCTCTTTAGTCGTCTCGAATGTGACGATTTTTTTTGCATAACTCTTTTTTTGTTTTAAATCCCCCAAATAAAAAAATCACATGATGAGAAGTCCGGGGAACGTTGTTGCCATAAACCGTTGTTTATTGTTCTCTCTTCCGTAAACATATTACGAACTGGTATGAGATATATGTATTAATAAAACATAAAAAATGGACATAGGTCATTAGTGGTAACATCGTGTGATATTATGATATATATATATATATATATATATATATATATATATATATATATATATATATATATATATATAGATATATATATACTAGCACAAACACCTGTCGTTGACTGGGTTCAAAATCAGCCTAGAGAAAATGGAATCTGATTTATTAAAGTATGATAGGTTATGAAAAGGAAGGATTGTAAATTTGGGTTGAATTTCGGGGTATCAAAACCAAAGCAAAATATGATAGAAGAAAAAATAAAATAGATGAACCCCATAATTTATTATACCATACCTGTTCACATTGAAACACTTATCACAATATTCTGTGGATCTATATTAAAAAAAAACTTGTAAAACTGAGCCTATTCCTGACCCCTCCCCACACACTCTCAGCGTTATATTATATATATATATATAAATATATATATATATATATATATATATATTCGTTGGAAGAATCGTATATAAGTATACCTATTTTTCAGTAGGATTGAGCTAGTCCAGCTATGTAGAGTTTTAGGCAATCCACAAGGGGCATATTCGTGTCACACCAAGCTCAGATGTCACCATTGGCTGCGGCACATATGAACTTAGCATACAGGCTAAGGAAGACATCTTACGGAATTTCGTGAAGTACCATCTTGTAGATTGTCCGGCAGGCGAGTTTATTCAGAGGTTCATCTCCCTCAGTTAATCCCCCCACCCCGGATACTAACCTGGAAATTTCTACGATTCGGCGCGGTACATTAATCTGCATAGATATGATGCAGCAAAAAAAATACACATTTTATACACACATCAAGCGTATGTTGTTGTTGTTTTTTCAAACCTCTCGGACCCGCACGTTGTCTGGTACCGTTGCTAAGGAATAAACAAATAAAACAGGAAATAAAATCCGATTCAGTACCATTTATTCTTCCACAACAATCGATTTTATTATTTTTAAAAAGTATTTTTGCACACACACATTTGCTTTTTAAAAATCTCTGTCGGTCCAGTTTACGCTGAAGGTCTTCTCTGTATTGTCACGTCCATCTTCCACACCACGAAACTTGATTCTACTCGATCACGTAGTGTATCTTTTTCTCCTTTTCTTGTGATGCTTGCTAATTTGCATACGTGCTTTAACGGCTGCTGCTGCCAATATTTTTACAAGACAGCTATCGTTCTGCTGATGATGATATTTGAGTTTACAATTAGACTGCTGCTTATATTTTCTACTGAATAAACAAAGGCGTTCGGCTAATCGACCCGTTTTGTAAATATAAAATAATAATTGTATCGTGTCGTAGATGGGTGTTTTGAACATATGATATAATAATAATAGTAATATTGTGGCCGAGATGGGTATATTTGCTGATGATACAACGCTCTATAACACGCAGGAAGGGAGAACGGATGGACAAAAATCTAAGACAATGGCAGATTCATTAGAAAATGTCTCTAATACTGTAATGGAATGGGGCCGTAAATAGATGGTAGCACTAAATGCAAGTACGTCTAAGCAGATTTACTCATAAGGAGATGCCTCTCCAACCACCGATGCCATTGACAAATAACAGCATACCTAAGAATTCTTTCTTCAAATTTCTCGATCTAACATGTGCGGGCAATATGAACTGGAACACTAGAGGAAGACCTCCAATCTGTAGTGGAATGGGGACAAAAGTGGTTGGTCACGTTCAATGCTGCCAAGACTAAACTAGTTTCATTCAATAATTACAAGAAACCCTCTCTACCAACCATAGCAATGGCCAACGACTCTTTATCTGAGAGTCCATCTTTCAAACTCCTTGGCCTAACGTTCACAGGAAACATGAGTTGGAACAATTACATTGAAGGCATTGCCAGGGCCGCTGCAAGAAAGGTGGGCTCTCTCTCTACCGTGCTAGAAAACTACTAACACCCGAAAGTATCCTGTACCTCATCTGGGCTGGTGCATCTGCTACTAGTCTCTCGCTCCTTGACAAGGTTCAAAAGAGAGTCGCAAACCTGATAGGCCCTGAACTGGCATCTAAGCTTCAGCCTCTGTCCCATCGACGAAATGTTGCATCCCTCTGCCTTTTCTACAAGTATTTTAATGGTGAATGCTCTGACGAACTGCAATCACTTGTGCCCCCACGACGTGAGCACCCTCGACAGACCCGACAGGCTGCTAAATCCCACCCCCACACTGTAGAGATCCCTAGATGTAAAAGATCTTTTTACCCCAATAGATTCTTCCCCAGAACCGCTAGACTCTGGAATTCCATTCCAGGCCCCTGCTTCCCCAACAGTACTGACGTGCAGAAGTTCAAGTGCAACGTGAACCGACACCTTGCTGCCCAAATCCCTACATAGTACCCCAGTAGTGTTGCCCCTGATAGTAGCCCCCTACACCAAAGTGGCAATTTGCCTTGTTTGGGGTGAAAATGTAATAATAAAAAAAAAAATACATCGAGGAAATTGCGAAGGCTGCTGCAAAGATTGTGGGTTCCCTCTATCGAGCGAGATCAGTACTCACACATGAATGTATCCTTTACATCTGCAAAGCCACTATTAGAGTATTGGAGTATGATTGCTACATCTGGGTAGATGCCTTTACCACTAGTCTCTCCCTCGTTGATAGGGTAAAAAAAAGAGATTTCAATCTAATAGGTTCCACTTTGTCAATTAAGCTCCAACCCCTATCCCATCGCCGCATTGTTGCATCTGTGTTTTTTTTCTAAATATTATAATGAAATATGCTGTGATGAACTCGTTCCGCTATTACCCACTCAACAAAATCCGCTTAAATATTATATTTAAATTTGTCCAGATTTCGTATATATTATTATAGAGTCGTGATTTCAAAAGAAAAAAAAAGAAGTATTACCATCAGCTATAATCGAAACCGGAGGCAAAACCATAGCATTCAAATCTGGTGACGTAATCATTATACCAAGGTAAGACGCACGTAAACGGATTAAAAATTAAAAATTAAAAACAAACTACATTGAATGTATAAAATTCTTACGACTTTTTCAATTTGGACCCATTTTTGACCCCGTAAAACTATTTCAACCGGCTAAAGCACATAAAAGAACGACCAGTAATAAAATCAAATAATTTGAGGCCCTTAGTGCCTCTCTGCAACTTTTAGTTTCGGAGGAGATAGAGTTTGAAAATATTGAGACAGTGAGACAGACACATGGCTTTTTATGGATTAGATTTTAAAACATAAAACGGTACCTTTTTGTTTTAAACGTACAAAAAATAAAATATTGTATCATATTATTTTTAAGGTTTTAATTAATTCAATAAATATTTGGTGTAGTGTTACTTAGGTTATATTGTTTGAAGTTACTATAGAAAGTTGGTTGCACGTGTTACTTTATGAGTATCTCCTCTTTTCCCGCCATATTTATTCCAAACAAGAAAACAAAGAAAACGAAATACTTCCTGTTAACTAAAGTCCATTTCTGCCGAAGAAAGAACAACTATTTTCTTTCCACCACTTTATTGTTTTGGTTCTTTGAACTGCTATTCACATCTTGGCAGACTGGATAGAGAAATTCATAAAAAAATTCATTCGTAAAGTTACACCTTTTTTTTACATGGGGGTCACCACTTATCAAGGCCCGAAGGCCACTCAAGGATAAGGGTTATTGGGTGTACAGTAATCAATGAGATGGTACTGTAGTAATCATTAGTATTGGGGGTTTGGATAGAGTGTCTTACTTAAGGGCGTGGTTTGTGAGGAGTTTGTTTATGTTGGACTTGAGGACGTCCAAATTGGAGTCAGGTGGGAAACAGGCAAGCGGCAGAGAGTTCCACTGGCGTGCAGTTCTAAGAAATAAGCTTTGTTCATGGAATCTACGTTTGGATTTAGGCACAGATAAAGAGTGGGGAAAATTATTGACAGTAGTTTCAGCCAGACGGGTGTTTCTCGTGAAAGATTGGCGAGGGGGGACCAGAGATTGGAGTTCAGACGAACACCTGCCATGGAAATAACGATAAAACAAAGACAGGCTCGCAACGTCTCTTCTGTGGGAGAGAGGTTGCAGGGTAGAGAAAAGGGCATCCCCTACTGAGCCACGAAGTCTATTTTTTACTCTGTCAAGGCAGGATAGGCTGTTTTTAGCAGCTCCTGTCCAGATGTGGCAGCAGTACTCCATCGTTGGACGTACTTGGCTTTTATACTTTATACTTACAGAGAACATGCCCTTTCAAATCTAAGATGTGTTTATAAACCCGCACATACACCCATAAAAACAACTTCAATACGCACCGGTAACCACCCTAGCGGTAATCCTCTCTTTATCTAAGAGATGGTGTTGTAATTTCCTCTTTCTTCTTCCTATTTCCATTCGAGACGTCGAGGTGACAACAGGTGATTCGAAGTTCAAATGTAAGTGACACACCTTCACAGGGCGTTTACCTTTCTCAAGGTAAGAATAAAACTTCTACAACTTAACACACTCTTACACACGCAATTGACTCTTTCGACAAACCATCGTATACATTCACGCACGCATACACACAAGGAATGTTCACATGCATGTTAGTTTATAAACCTACAAACACTCTGTAACGTTCATAACCTTTCTATGTAAATGCATATTCCTAGTACATATGTTAATATATGATCCTTTTTCAGCGTACTTGATGTCAATGTCTTAAAGCTACTCTTAGTACACGCCCTTATTGTTGATTGTTTTCTTTATGCTGTACGATCTGCAAACGTTGACCATGTACCCTTCTAGTAATTGAACACGCAACCTTCTCAATATTCGGTTCCGCAACTCAGCCTGCAATGTGAATAGCCCAGCCTATATCCGGGTAACTAAACAGCTTCCCTGGGTCACCCACACACACTCCTGTATAAATTGAATGTTTCCTACCCAATTTGGGTGAAACTCGAAATATAATTGCAAATTCTTTAGGTCGTTTCCCTAATGATAGTTGACAGGACGAGAATATGCTACCCCCGTTGATTAAACAAAGTGTTCCGCCTGGAAAACCCAATAGATTCCTTACTCCGCCAAAAAAGATAGCCGTGTGCAGCGAGATATACTTGAAGAAGGTCGAAGGTTATAGCAAACGCTCGGAAAATGCTGGTCTAGATTAGAACGTTAGTCCAAATAATCTAAATAATACGATCCTCATCCGAAAAATTCAATATCGTACTTGTCTAATAAATTTTGGTTTAGAGTTGTAGATGAGATACGTGCGTCTAGTTGAGGTGGTTGACCGTCAGAGGGTAGCGTACGACGCGACGGAGCAAAAGTAGCGGGTGACATAAAGAGAGGAAATGAACAATTAATCTCTCGCCATTAACGCACCTCCCAGCCATACAGTGATCGATCTTTGGTGTCTCAAGGTGAAACCTGTCGCCCGAGACACACCCACGCCATTTTTTCTGGCCGTTGTGTTGAGATAAAGAAACAGCTCAATTACAAGAGTGGACAGGGTATAAAGACGTTGGTCTCTTACTTATATTTTTAGCCAGCAGTAATTATCTCCCATTGTTTCGGAAAATTCGCCCTATCTAATTCCGTTTCCTTCCGGTCTTCAATGGCGGTTACTTTTTTTTCTTGTCTTCCTTTTTAGATCCTTTCATCCATCATTCCAGTTTCGTACTTAAATTAATCATTCCTCTATTTCACTGCGTGTTTTACTTGTTTTTTTTTCTTTGGTATCCACCTCTATTCCTTTCCTTCTGTTCTCGTTTTCTTCTTTGATTTATATAACGCAAAACATAAAAACAAACAACACCGCCGTCCAGGCAGCAAATAATCTTAAGAAAGAAAAAAGTTTCCCACGCGCTTTATCTGTACCTAAACCTAAACGTAGATTCCATGAACAAAGCTTCTTTCTTAGAACTGCACGCCTGTGAAACTGTCTTCCGTTTTCCTGCTTTCCAGCTGACTACAATCTGATTGTCTTCAAGTCCAACGTAAACATATTCTTGATGAGCCGTTCCACTTTAAGTTAAAACAATTTACCAAATTTCCATTACTAACGATTACTATATTGTCCAATTGACTACTGTACACACCTACCCCTTATCCTCGAGTTGTCTCTGGGCCTTGATAACCTAAGTAAAAAAAAGCAGCATTTATTAATCCGGAAAAAACTTAATGAATTAAGAATTAAAATTGAAATCTATGTTTTCTTTAAATTTAGTAAATAAAATACACAATTTCTTTTAATGCAATCGCTATAATGTGCTCACCAGTATTTTAAACCCAGAACATCAAAGATTTCTCTCTGCCAACAACCTGTGGTGTTCTGTGGGGACTAAGTAACACGTCTCCACTAATGAGATGCACTCTCTAACGCTTTTATAACCATTCAAAATAAATTAGCATTATGGCAATAGCCGTTTGCCATTGAGTTCTCCATTGCAAACTCCATTGACCTTAACATTTATTTGAGTGGGAATAAGCGTACTCATGATACTAGTACTCTTCGCACTCATCCTGATGATGACTGTTTAGTGCTTTCTATCCATTAGTTTTTTTTTTACCAACCTTGACGTTTTATGATTAATTATTGTGGTGCCACAGGACACCGATTCTACATTTTGTATTGAAAATTGTACTGTGAATGAGTAGCGAAAATAAAGAGAAAAAGTCTTAATCTCGAAACCTGACCGACACGGAACAAAAAAGTGTCATATGCAAATTGAAACGTGGTTGGGGTTGACAATATAAAAAGGCCAGCATTTCTTCAGTTGGGTAAGATTTTTTTGTTCGGCTCCACGTCAGCATGTTGTACTTTGCAATCTGGTGTCAGTTTATAGAGCTTGTTTGCCATAACGACGAAAAGGAGCAGGCCGGATTTTTGTTACGTGTGCTTCGACCCAGCGAACTTGACGATCTGGAAATTATTCCTCATTTTTCTTTTACTAAAACATTAAACGATGAGACATTTTTAAAGTGGAGGAAACTTTCATCTTTTTTTTTTGTTTCCATAAGGTTTTCCTGTATCTTTTTGATTTTACTTCTCTTGCAGTTTATATATAACGGCTAACGGTGATGATTAATGTTTATTAGTTCGTGCATTCAAGAGTTTCCTTTATATTTCAGCCGTTTTATTATTGTTATCAGTCATCGCCCGATTCCAATTGCTACTATTCTTTTTTCCAGTTCCTAATGCTCCTACTATGATTTATGTCTGCTTGATATTTTCTGCATGCCTTTCAACACCCCTCAAACAAAGTACAGTGCAACTCTGATGTAGGGTTCTTCTATCTAGGATATAATTTACAGGGATACAGTTATGTCGTCACGGAATATAACTGGTTGTTAAATGTGGGAATTCCAAGACATCGCTTTGGCACCAAATTATTTATTTATTTAAACAGAAAAATAGTAATACGTTAGCGCAACCGATTATGTGAAATGCTGTGTCAGCCACCTTGAAAAGTTTTCCCTTTCCCATCCAGGGGAGATAACTCTTTTCTTTTCGGTTATTTCCCTTTATAACAGGTATATGTAGGGAATTGAGCAGCAAGACATTTATTTACATTACACTTAAATTTGTTTTCCGAAAATTGAGTTTTCTTTCGTACATTTAAAGAATCTTACATCACATTTACAATTGTAGTGCGACACATAACGTTATTACAAAAAGAATTAATAATTATAATTTATTAAAGTATTTAAATATTTTCATTTACTTTTATTATTTGGATTCTTCTAAGTACTATCTTCATGTTGAGTTTCACTTTTCACAACGTTTCTCCGGGTGGATCTTATCCCAATCTATATATCGTTTAAAGTGAACATGTCTGTCTGTCTGTTTGACTGTGCACATTTTGCTACCAAATAACTTTGTCATTTTTCGGTCTACAGACTCGAGATTTGACATAAAGGGTATTGAGATTTGGGAAAATATTTTTTAATCGGGGTTCGGTCAGAAATTTTGCTGTTAAGGAGTAAACGTTCAACAATTTGTCCTTTGAAGACTCTACCAAACTCCTCCGGCAATTTACGGTCTTAACACTTGAAATTTTAGATATAGATTACTTGGACAGGGGTCAAACTTTATCATTCTATTTGAGCCGAAAACAATAAATGCAAAGTTATGAAAAGTGAGGTCAAAGTTGAAAAAAAATGACGTCTGCGGTCTCTACCAACATTTCTCTATGGTAGTTAATGATGCCTCTTATATAGAAAGGGATTACCGTGCATATTCGCACTTTTTAATATATACATAGGCAAATAAAGTAATGAACAGTACCGAGGATCCGAGGTAAGCCCGGCGGAACTGTTAGTAGTGAACACTTCAGTCAAACTTGGGAATCTGGACACACACTTTGAACAAAACCATTTATTTACTTCACGGGGGTAGAATATTCTTATTTCCTTAACTTTGACTGGATAAAGTTTATAAGTAAATCGCAATTATATTTTCGGTCGCCCACACTGTGAATTGAACCTTAAACCTTCAGGAGAGATTATACCTTTTAAAAAAATTTTTGTTCAAGTACTTTAACACTGCACAACTTAATCTCTGTGTGTGGACGACCGAAAAATACAATTGTGAATTACTTAGGACCTCTAGTCAGTCATTGCTGACGGGACAAGAACATGCTACCCCCCGTGAAATAAATCAAGAGTTCCATTTAAACTTCCGTCTAAATTCCAAATCTTATGACCTTTATCTATTCATAGCTGATGTTACGAAAATGACATTGGAGATGAGAATAGTAGTCGACGGATACAAATAATACAAATACCAACCCTAATCTCTAAAATTCATAAACGCCAAACTGCATCAACATCACCTTTAAACTCAGCTTCTTACCTAAATCAAATTATATTATTTTCTATTTCTGGTTGGTTTTTGATTTCTTTCATTTCATCATCAACGCTCTGATCCACATCTGGCATCAATTGAAATGAATGTGTTTTGTCTTGGGAAGGCCGCCTATTTTGACAAGCTTCTGTGCTTGACATTGACTCCTGATATGAAATGGAACACATATATCAAATCTGTTGCCAAGGCCGCTAGAAACATGGTGTGATCCTTCTATCGATCCAGTAGATATCACACTGCTGATGCAATTCTCTGTCTATATAAGAGGCAGGTACGCCCAATGGAATACTGTTGAACAATTCTAGGTAGAAGCTGCTAGAAAGGAGTTGTCCTGCCTTGATATAGTTCAAAATAGACTTCGTAGCCTCGTAGCAAATGTTTTTTTTCTTCCCTGCAACCTCTATCCACCAGAAAAGATGTTGCGAGTTTGTCTTTGCCTTATCGTCATAGCAAATGCTCGACTTAGCTTTAATCTATCGGCACCATCTCGCCAAACTGTCACAACAAAGACGCGTCTAGGTGAAAATACTATCAATAATTCCCCCCACTTTTGATTTGTGCCTAAATCTAAAGGCAGATTCCATGAACAAAGCTTACTTCTTAGAACTGCACGCCTCTGGAGCAATCTTCCGTTTTCTTGCTTTTCGGCTGACTAAAATATGGTTGTGTTCAAGTCCAAAATAAACACGTTCTTGATGAACCGTTTCACTTAAGTTAAACAAATTTCCATTACTAACGATTACTATATTGCAAAATTGACTAATGTACACTCTTGGCCCTTATACTCGAGTGGTGTCTGAGCGTAAAAAAGCGAGCTGGTAAGGTATAGTAAAATGGTCCTCTGATAACAGTAAGGAGAGGGAGGAGGGAAAATAATACATCGCTTATTATCTCAAAATGCTCACCGAACTGGAACGCGCCAGGCTAAACATCTGTTAAGTCCAATGATCAAACCCTAACCCGATCCGATTCGGTAATGTGCGTGTGCATTACATCTGTATAAATTTGTGTGGATGCTGGTTGCAGTTGAAAAAATATCGTACAAGCACATACTAATATATTCTTGCATCTCTCTCTCTCTCTCTCTCTATATATATATATATATATATATATATATATATATATATATATATATATATATACATATATATATAATTTAAAGGAGATTAGAATAATAGTCTAAAGAGCTAAGTGTATTTTAATGTAATAGTGAAATTACTAGTTTAATTAAAATACAGGAAATGCTCGTTGTAATTTAGGTAGAAGCTCTCTCTA
The DNA here is from genome assembly GCF_053919585.1 of Euprymna scolopes. Classification (NCBI taxonomy): domain Eukaryota; kingdom Metazoa; phylum Mollusca; class Cephalopoda; order Sepiida; family Sepiolidae; genus Euprymna; species Euprymna scolopes. The sequence continues at coordinate 61,161,308 of NC_136521.1, read as the reverse complement.
TATATATACTTGCATAAGAGCATCGATTTCCGCGTCAAAACCTTGTAAATGAATAATGGTTTCTCGATACACAAGCAAATAAAGATATTATATATATATATAATATCTTTATTTGCTTATATATATATATAATATCTTTATTTATATATATAATATCTTTATATATATATAATATCTTTATATATATATATATATATATATATATATATATATATATATATATATATATATATATATATGTATATACAATGTAGAGTCAGGTAGTCTGATGGCTATTGCCTAATAAAACTCCAATGGCAGGCATTCAAACAAGTGGTTAAGCGACAAAAACTATATTCGGCTTATTTATCACATTGTAAATCAGCCCTTCTGCGCCAAGAATAAACACCGACATTATTTCAAGGGCCGCCTTTCAAACACTCCTCTGCCCCAACCCGACTACCCTCACTATCATCTTCTGCCTGTTCACCTTCTTCCACAACTCGGCTCGCACATCTTTTGCTCATAATTTTCTGCTTTTACTCGCATCCGTACTCCTCCTTCGATTTCTATGAAAGATGACGCGACCTCTGGTCAACTAGAAACCTATGTACGAAAGACAAATATAGATATTTTCAGAGAGAAAATAACCTTGAACAAACAAAATAAAATAAACAAAGCTAGCTGTGACAGACAATCAAGAGAGAACTTTACTATTCCAGGATTTTTAGACGCATTTTCGTATAAATCGATTTTTTTCTGTATCCTTTTAAGACTATAATCTTTACAAAGGATATTTAAAATAATATAACATGTACGCACACACTCGCATACAGTTGCATATGAGGTGCTTACAAAAAGTTTCCAGACATTGGTCGTAGTGGTACTTTAAAAACATTTTTATTTGACTCATGTTCACTCCTTACAAAGCACATCGCTACTTGGACGTAAGGGGCTACTAGTTGGGGCAATGTCTAGGAAATATCAACAAGATATTTGATTATGTTACACTTAAACTTCTGCATATCAGTACAGCTAGGGAGCTAGGGAGCAGAAAGGGAATTCTAAAGTCTAGCTGTTCGAGGGAAGAAACTATTAGAATAGAACGTTTTCTGGCATTAAGGGACAACAATAATGAAGGAGTGAGATCTTATTGCTAAGCGAGTTTGTCTGGGGATATGTACGACGAAGGGGTACAAGTGAAATAAGTTCATCAGAACACCTTCCATTATAATATTTGTAAAAAAGGCACAATGATGCATCATTGCGGAGATGAGCCATGGGGTGGAGCTTAGTTTATAAAGTCTGACCGATTAGATTGACAACTATTTTCTGGACTTTATCTAAGATGGAGAGGCTACTGGTAGATGATTCAGTCCATATGTGCCAACAATACTCCATTCATTGGTTAATGGTGGCCTTGTAAATGTACAGGATACTCTAAGCATGAGTAGTCTTCTAGCTCGATAAAGGGAATCCACCTTCTTTGCAGCAGCTTTGCAATGCCCTCTATGTGTTTGTTCCAGTTTATCTTGCTCACAAATGTTAAGCCGAGGAGTTTGAAGGTAGAATTGTCAGGCAAAGTGCTATTTGTCATGAATATAGGGGGTTGGAGAGGCGCTTTGTCATTGGAAAAAATAACAGCTTTTTTTCCTAGCATTAAATTAATTTACCGCCCCATTCCACTATAGTCTGGAGGTAATTTTCTACTAATAAATTTTGTTGATAGGCCACATACAAAACTCCATTCTCTTATAAGTAAATTCCTCCGGCTGCAATGCACATGTAACGTTTCAACAACTTTATGAAAACACTATTCAAGTCTTCTTGTAACAGCGTGTACATAACATTTGTCGCGGCTTTTTGCATCTCCATACTTATCCCATAAGGTTTTCGTTGAGTTAAGAGAGAAAAAAAGCAAAAGTCACAAAAGCCAAACCTGGACTACAGGAGCGGTAAGCAACTGCCTTGATGCCCATCTGGGCCAAATAGTGTGAGGCAAGGATGGAGTTAAAGATTGGTGCATTTGTGATTTGCCCTTGTGTAATGCCACATACCCGATTTGAAGAGTGCTGGTTCTTCCGACATTATCCCTTCCCTTAAAACCTCAGTATAACATTTCGTTTTTGATAGTCTGTTAAGTAAAAACCCAGTGCATGCACACCATGGCCTATCTCTCAAAAAGAAATCTACATAAATCTGTGAGTGGATTTTGTCTGTATGCCATTCTTGGGTCTTAAAAAGGCAACATGTTCCATTTGGGAACTCTGTCTCTTGGTCTCTACATCATAGTAGTAGATACACCGTCCTACGGAGGTCACCAGAGCATCCAAGGACTGCCGGATCTGAATTGATCAGCTCGACCATATCTTTGCTGTCACGATAACATCTTTCTTTCTGAGATTTTCTGGGCGCACTCTTGGAAAATATTCGCGCAAATTTTCTGCATCTTCAGTTCCTCGCGACTAATTATGTGTACAGTTCCGAAACTGATATCAAACTGTGCACTAATTATAGCCATTGACGGTCCTTATCCAGTAAATTCTTTATTTGGTTACTCAAGGCTGGTGTCCTGACTTGCTTATTCCTCCAACACTTTCCATCATCCCTGCCTTCACAGACTCCCTGCTTTCCTAGAATCTATCATGCCGCTAAAATCTGATGCTCTGTTCCTGCAAGATATTCTAAAAGAAGGCAGAAGCATGTTCTGTTGCTTTTTTCCATGTTTAAAAATAATTTATTGCATCTCGTCCACTTAAAGCGTTTAACGCTCTGATTGCACATTTCAAATTCAACAGCTGTGACAAGCAGGCTTTAGTAGGGTTTATTCTAATTTCTGCTCGAGCTGTTCATTTGAAAGTGAAATCGTAACTATTAGCCACTCATCTCATGAGATTAATTTTCAAGTGTCTACCACAATCTAAATTTCTGTACCAAAAATCTGAAAATGTATCGAAGACACATCGTACACACGCACACATACACACACACATATGGATATACACAAAGATATATATATATATATATATATATATATATATATATATAATATATATATGATATATATATATTATATACATATATATGTATATATATATATATATATATATATATATATATATATATATATATATATATATATAAGCCGTAAATTCAAGCATTGATTTGTGTTGGTCTCGTTCGACTTCCGCGATCAGGAGTAAATATTACTTTCTGTACTGATGATTTTGGGAGAATGAAACTTGTTTATGCATAAATATATAAAAAGGGTTTATGTTGGAATGTAGAAATAATTAATAATCATGTCGCTAATGACAAGCGGTTTTAATAGTTTAATAAATGACAATTTCCTTCCATTATATTGGGAGATGTCTGAGGATAGAAGCTTTGCACGCAAAGCAAAGCTTTGCTATTTTGACTGTATTTGAGTCTCGCGACAAGCAGATTATTATCACTTCCTGTACTGATGATAGCGTAAGCCCTAGTCTGTGTAGGTATAATAATAGTAAAATTTTTTGGAAATAATATTGAACACACACACACACACACACACACACATATATATATATATATATATATATATATATATATATATATATATATATATATATATATAGATGTATTATATTTTCACCCCAAACAAGGCACATTGCCACTTTGGTGTAGAGGGCTACTTTCAGGGGCAACAACTACTGGGGTACTATGTAGGGATTTGGGCAGCAAGATGTTGGTAAACTCCAGGTCTAATTTCCTCTAAATAATAATAATAATAATAGTAATAATAATAATAATAATAATAATTATAATAATATATACATATATATATATATATATATATATATATATATATATATATATATATATATATGTATATATTAGTTTTTAGAGGGAATTAGACCTGGAGTTTTTTTTTTTTAATGTACTAGTAAATGAGTTGATACTATTAAAAGAAAACAGTGCTCATTGGACTATAGAAATATAATAAGCTCGATAGGTATAGATATCCTAGAGCTATTTTCATATTGAGTTAAACGATTCATAATTTTCCTAGAAGTGTAAGCCATGTTTAGTTCAGAACAGTTTCCAATGGTTCGCTGTTCTACACAAGTCCTGGGAGGTGACTGGTTCACAGTAGACAGTTCTCGAGTTGGAATCCACAGAGCAAAGGATTCTCTCCGTGTCGACACGAAGAAAACATATGCGAAATTGCTACAAAAAGGTTTAATATTTATGGAGCAATTCTGGTTTGTGATTGGTTGGTAGCAGAACGTGACTTAATTCGATTCGTCAGTTCCTAACAGCATCGTTTTTAAATAGAATCTCCCGACTATTACTTGGTCTGATGGGGAAGGTCTCCATGCGGCTTCGGTTGCAGGGAGACAGGATAGTACACGTCAAGGATTCATCACTTGACACTCAGACCAACAGGTGAGGGGCTGGGAACCGGCCCAACACCTGTTGGACTGAGGTATGCCGCCTGGGTAATACCTAGGAGGTCAACCCTCCAAGGCCTTGCCACCGGGCTTTCCGGTGGGGCAAGTTTATTGCTTGCTGCTTGAGGCGCCCTGACCGGGGAATGCCGACGGGGTAACTCAGGCAATTTTTAAAATTGCAGGAGTTTCCTTCTTTAGGGGAGCCTGCGGGGTTCTCACTTTCTGGCCTTGTGCCATATATTGTTGATGTGGGCAGCAATTAAATATATACCCCATTACAATTAAAAATATTGTAAGAATTTTTAATTAAAAATCAGTTTTAAAAGAAAAGAAAAAAACACAAGATTGTAGGATCGTTTCAGAAAATACAGATGAAACGGTAATACATGAATGTCTAGCTAGTAACTAAATTGCTTATTTTGGTTTTAAATAATCATAACCCGCTCCCTCTCTTAATTCCGTGATACTCTCAAAAAACAGTCTGTGAGTGATTTAATATATATGTATATAACTATATATTTGTGTATATAGACGTATATATACAAACACACACGAAAATATCAACACACCTATGTGTGTGCGTGTATGTGTATCTTAGAAGTTTTATTAGTGTCTTCATTTTTATTGAAACATCAAATATCACCAATTCACATCTGAGTAGACATCTTTATTGGTAGAGAATAATTTGGTTTGATTTTTAGGATTTACTGCCAATGCTATGTTCATGGCGTTTTGGAGTTTTATATTGATTTTTTTTTTCTCAGAGAAAATGAAAACGATTCAATCATTTTGGAAATCTTGCAAACTGTTTGTGTCACGTTTTTATAACCAATCCAAATACATTATACCTATGACCCTTACTAAATAGTAGTCACTTGCTCCCACAAAAATCGTGGATCGGTTAAGCCGACTCCCATCGTAGAGTTGACCGCATCTCCAATTGAGATCGCACACGCCCGAAGATCCAATGCGTCTGTTGCCATTATCATGAGCCATTCGCTATTTCAGCAACGGATACTGTAGAGATGAAGCCTAAAATCATTTCGGCATCTTATTTCACCGTCTGGATGCAGGACCTCAGCAGTCCGCCGCGACGGTTCTTCCAGTCCTGCGGTAAAGCCGGGTCAATGGATTTATGTATGAAACCGCCTGGATTACAAAGAAGGCTATGCCCAAACAAGCAAAGGTTTCTTGTGAGGATTGATTGAGCGAACGATGATGTTTTGTAACGTGTGCGCACTCAATTTTTGAAGAGGAATTGTTCCCAGCGAACCTGGAGGCTGCTGCGTAGACACTGATAGGCAAACAGATAGTTCTATGTTTACCAATTATTTCTGCAAGATGTAGATAAGGGGTAATAAATGTAAGAAACAGTACGAGAAAATGGAAGAGTAAATATGGAGCAGCAGGCACGTATTAATTATCATATACGATAAAAAAACAATATATATATATATGTTTTTATTACATTTTCACCCCAAACAAGGCACATTGCAACTTTGGTGTAGGGAGCTTCTATCAGGGGCAACAACTACTGGGGCACTGTGTTGGAATTTGGGCAGCAATATGTCGGTTCACGTTACACATGAACTTCTGTATGTCAGTACAGTTGAGGAAGCAGGGACCTGGAATGGAATTCCAGAGTCTAGCGGTTCTGGGGAAGAAACTACTGGAGTAGGAAGATCTTTTACATCTAGGGATATATACTGTGTGGGGATGGGATTTAGCTGCCTGTCGGGTTTGTCGAGGGTGTCTACGTCGTGGGTGCACAAGTGTGTGCAATTCGCCAGAGCATTCACCATCAAACTACTTGTATAACCGACGGAGGGATTCAACATTTCGTCGATGGGACAGTGGCTGAAGCTTAGATGTCAGTTCAGGACCTATGTGATTGGCGACTCTCTTTTGAACCTTTTCTAGGAGCGAGAGACTAGTAGCAGATGCACCAGCCCAAATGTGACAGCAACACTCCATACATGGGCGAATGGTGACCTTATGGGGGTCCAGGATACTTTCGGGTGTTAGTAGTTTTCTAGCACGGTATAGAGAGCCTACCTTCTTCGCAGAGGCCTTGGCAATGTTTTCAATGTAATTGTTCCAACGTATGTTTCCTGTGAACGTTAGGCCAAGCAGTTTAAAATATGTACTCTCAGATAAAGAGTCACTCGCTATTGCCATTGGTGGTAGAGAAGGTTTCTTGTAATTATTGAAGGAAACCAGTTTAGTCTTAGCAGCATTGAATGTGACCATCCATTTTTCTCTCCATTCCACTACAGATTTGAGGTCATTTTCTAGTGTTTTTGCCAGTTCTTTAGATATGTGTTCATTTGTTTTCTTGTTGTGCCTATTATAGAGTGTGGTGTCACAGGACTTCACAAAATTAGTACATCTCTTTAAAATATAAAGATTATCTCCTTTGAGGCGAATTTCATTTTAAGTCATTAGTCCAACTAAATAAAGGTTTTTACAGACTATGGATACCCACGAAGCGGTGCCTGAGCCTGAAATGTTTGTAACAGGACGTGCGCCATCTCCAACAACACACCGCTTCATAGTGGACATTGTTTAATACCAGTGGTCAGTGAAGTGTGTAGAGAACGAATGTAAAGCAATGCTGAGATGAGCGGAGAGCTAATACAGCGCCTAAAATTCACAAATGGTCACTCATCTGGTACTCACCAGGCTTGATGTTTCTTAACTTCGGTGATCAGACGAGAACCGGTGTTTCAACGCGATTATGCCGTATGTGACCTACCGTATTGATTATGATATACCGTATATATTATCCAACTAAATATCCAGTAGCCATTTCTAAGAATAGTTACTTTACAGTTAATAAGGTAGATATAGTTCACCCTAATAGATGATGGTCCACTTAATAGTAGCCCCGAATAATATTGTAGAGAGGAACGAACATTATTTTACTGTATTACTCATCTGTAGCATTGTTTACATGACCTGCCGTGTTATAAACGATGTTGGAAGTCCTCCGCGTTGACATCTACGCATTTCTGAGAACGATTAACAACGTTTGCAGATACTGCCTGTTGATCTTTTCTGGTTATTCGCCTGAGATCGTTGGTAATGTTCTCCTTTAGTTGGTAATCATTGTAAGGGTTATTTGCATACACTTTTTGTTTTAATGCCCCCAAAGATAAAAATCACAGGATGAAATGTCCGAGGAACTTGGTGGCTATAACCGTTTGCTTATTGTTCTCTCTTCCGTAAACATGTGATGAACTCGTGTCAGTGATTTGTGAGACATGTGCTATGTAGCGCCATCTTGATGGAAAAAAGAATTGCTTTTTGTTATGTGTTGTCAGTTGGTCGAATCTGAAAAAAAATATTGATTAGAGAAACATTTAATCTTAAAGTAATCGTAAACATTCAAAAAATTATGAAAAGCCGGCTTTTAAAACCAGAGACCATAGATTTGAGCTCAGACGAGCACTTGCCATGAAAATACCGATAAAGCAGAGACAACTCGCAACGTCTCTGCTGTAGATAAATAGATTGCAGCGGATTAAAGTAGATTTATTTGCCAGAAAATTGCATTAAAATAACTTAAACGTAGTACGGAAATAAATGATGTAAAAAAATGCAGAAAGTATTAATTATTTATTTGAATAATTTCAACTCGGAAATCCGGAGGTAATTGCGCCAACTAAAAAAATGTGGCCTTTTTATGCGTGGTTGCGAAAAGAGCACTTTAACTTTGTTGGCGGAATTACCACAGACTTGTCGCAATTACGCCAATGTACATTAGTATAAGGTTGGCCTCAGACAAGTCGATACACAATCATCAGTATTAATAGAAGTGGCATCACACAAACATACACAACGTCTTCATTATATGTAATATATAGTTTCTCGTCTTAGACATAGAGAATTATTACTAGAAGTGATACTATAGTACTCGACTCAGTCAGACGAGTACAAAACCACCATTTTTTTTATAGACGTAGTAGTATAGTTTCTTGGCGAAGACAAACAGACAACAAATCCATATTTTTAATAAAAGTAGTTGTATAGTTTTAGTCTCAAGCAGAAGGACAACCTATCCTTATTATTAATAGAAGGAATAATATAGTTTCGACTGCAGACGGACAGAACTACGTATACATTCTTAGAACCGGCCGGATAGTGTTAGTTCATGAGAGGCAGCTAATGATGAGATAAAATAGTACATTTATGAAATTAATTCAATGGTTTGTGATTATTACAAAACTAAAAAAAGTTTTATTAGTAATGAATGAGTTGAACCAACGATTAAAAAAGAAAATGCTTTAGTAATCTCTCCATGATTAAAACCAATAAACAGATTTCTATTATAAACAGGAGCGTCAGTATAGTTACGAACTCAGACAAGTAGAAAGAAAATTAACGATTTA
>NC_136521.1:61110005-61150005 GCF_053919585.1 Euprymna scolopes | reverse complement strand
TGTTTCGGTCTTCTGTTATTTAATAACTAGAGACCTCTTCAGGCAACAACGCGTATATTAAACAAACTTTTGAATATTAGCGTTGTTGCCACAGGAGGACTCTAGTTACAGAATACTAGAAGCTCGAAACATACTCATTACTGTGGAACAAAAAATTACTTCTAATGTGACAAATTGAACATGTAACTGCTCCGCTTTCGTATTGAGCATTTTGTATTAAGCTCGTTATATTTCACCAGCTACACTACCTTTAAAAAATAGCAACCTCAAATTATATATATATATATATATATATATATATATATATATATATAGTTATTTATTTTGTTATCATGATATATTAATAATGTATTAAGGGGTTGTTTCGTTCATCGATCGAACGTGCCTTTAATCAGATTCGCTGTTGGTCCAAGTAAATCCTTCGAAGAACAAAGGCGATACGTTGCCGGCGAATCCCGCTGAGACAAAGGACGAGATCACATCAAAGAAGGGAGATGTAATTAATTATTATGAAAAATGAAAATGCAAATCACCTGACATTGAAAAACCATGGAGAAAGTAGGCTAATACCAATCTGAATATTCGGATTAAGTTGATCGATATAAGACAAATCATCAAGTAATTAGTGACTTGTTTTAATTATCGATGAATCGTGAGGAGAGTCTGATTAGTTCCGTGTGTCATTAGCAACAGGCAGACTGTGATAGATATAATTTTAACACGAACACATAAACACACACACACACCAGCGCGCACACACACACACACAAACAGACACGCGAGCGCTCACACACATCTGTGTGTATATATATATGTGTGTGTATATATATACTTACATAACATCTCTCTAAATACACAAACATACCCACACATATATATATAATATATACATATGTTTATATTGTATATATATATATTCACTCAAATTCAATAGGGCGTAATAAAAATATAAGGTAATTGCAGGTTCTCCTTTAATTTATGGTGTTTGTAATCATGCGCAGATGCATTTTATTTATTTTTTGGTGCATTAATAGTTGGTGTTTCTTCTGACGAGTTACATGCAAAATTAGTTTATTGATTGATATAATATTCAAAATTATAATTTTGTGCTACGAAACAGATACTATCAAGAATTGTAAATGTCAATGTCAGTAAACGAATAAATTTTACGATTGTAAACAGCATATAATTTGGAATATTGACTTATGTCATTTGTTTGTTAGGTTCTCTGTAATTACGTTGAACTTCATTAATTAAATATTAATATATATAAAAAGTGAAATATAATTGAAAAATTGTATTTCCTCAGAAATATATACATACATACATATATATATATATATATATATATATGTGTGTGTGCGTGTGTGTGTGTGTTTTAAATTAAAAACAACGGAAACCATATAAATACGACTAGATTAAATAAGCTAGGTAAAAAATATCTGCTGCTTTACTTTGTTCAACCTAATGATCAAAACAAAACTTTGAAATAGGTTTATACATCTTATAGACAAACACTCCTCACCAGGGAGTACACAACTTAAAATGTTTACCTAGAACACCTTAAAATTTAGGTACGTATGTACTAAAAGTCTAGAAAGAATTATAAAAAACAGCAGAATAATAAAATATTAAGGAGAAATAACCTAACTAAAGACACTAATAATAGTGAGGACAAAATAGAGCTGCAATTGAACAAATCCTGCTGAATGCCCACGAAGCAACGATTGCCTCACATCTTCGGTGGTATATAAATGTGCACCGTAGAAAATTAGAAATAGAATAAGTCTACATAGGTAACACCTCAATGATCTAGTAAAATCAAAGTCTATGGTTATGTACTGCCAAGGAATAATAAATCATATGCTGCGGACACTACTGGAAGCTAATCGATGCGAACAAAACAGGTTGGGTCGAATGGAAAATTAGTAGGAAGTCTAAAACATGTAGTCCATTAACTTCACCCACCTATGTTTAGCGGAGAAAGATAAATTATTAATTTTAAGGACCTGAATATATTAATTAATTAATTAATTAAACAAGAACAAATTTGAAAGGATACCAAGTCGTCCCGATACACCACAAGTTAATAAGTAGACCTAATAAACCGACACACCTCTAATTAATAACTATACTCACTGAAAAGCGTCTAATAATAGACTAGCATAAATAACAGCTAAATTAAACTATACGCCACCCTCTCGTTACCCCTCCACACCATCTCTAGCTAAACTGTTTCATCCTAGACTGAACGAACTGAAACACACTATGCCACCAACTGGATAAAGTTACGTGCAATTTGCATTCTTAATAATTATATACCAAAAAAGATTTACTAAAATAATCCATGAGTCTAGTACGCTTAGAATGGCAAGGTTGATATATACAGGCGAGAAGCATTATTGAAAGAAGCAATACATATAAGATTACCAAACACGTAATTGATTCTAAACGATAACTAAGTACTCTAACTGAAGGGCTTGGACAACGGAATACTCCACCAATATAGACAGATATATGCTATTATGTACCCATGTGCATGCCTATGATCTAGTAAAACCTATCTTTATAACAAATCATGAAATATATTAATACTCTAGTATAAGGAAAATACACACCCACCCACATATATATATATATATATATATATATATATATATATATATATATATATATATATATATATATGTGTATGTGCGTGCATATATATTGGTGGCAAGTTTATATAAGGCGAAACTATATGGAAAAGGCTGTTTGAAGATTATAGTACTATTCAATGGTTAAAATTTTCTGACAATTGGTTAAAAAAAACTATATTATCAAACCTATAAACTATGCCAAAATTTGCCTACATTTGTATTCATGGTGTTTGCTCTCTAGGTCGGCTTCAGTTTTGCTGAATCAGTTGTCTCCTACGTAGGTTTGCCAGACAACTAATAGGCATATAATTTTATTAGGAGAAATAATATGTTACTATTGTTATTCTGTATTTAATTCAACATAGTCCAATACGTAAATAAAACTTGGTATCACTTTTTTCTAATTCATTTTACTTCAGTAAAACTTCTCAGATATAAATCCCTCTTTTGATCTATCATACTTTTTACTCTCTCTCTCTTTTTCTTTCTCCCTCTCTCCCTCCCTCTCTCTCTCTATCTCTCTCTCTCTCTTTATATATATATATATATATATATATATATATATATATATATATATATATATATATATTTTTTTTGTTTAATGTATGTGTGTGCGCGTGCATTTAATATGCAATTTGACTACTGGGGATAGTAATAATATTAAAAACTGAAAACAAATTCTAAACAAGGCCAGACGCTCCTTTCGCAGTTTCGGCCGGGCGCTAGACCTGGCTCCGAGCCTTTTTTTGCCTTCGGGCCAAAATATCTCAAGTGTAGTATTTTTTTCCGGCAGATGCTACAATCAAAGACCATATGTGGGGAAAACCCCACATAAAAGATCATTGCTCTTGTAGCAATCAGTTATTGGTCAATGTAGTGGAAACCCTTCATACCAATTGTCATTATCCAGTTCCCCTACTCCCCGGAGAGCTGATTCTCATTTACCCAATCTGCCCACATTAAAAAAACGGCCTTGTGTTTAATTTGCTCAGTTGGGAAGCAAATAAATACACAAGTGCTCCTTTCACTTCTACTAACCTTAAGTACTCTCGTTTAAATTGGAACTCTACCGACATCCGACTGACTAAAAGTCTAGCTTACGTCAGAAATTTTCTTTGTATTTTGCTTTCAATATACTTTAAAACCTTATACCTTGTTTCGTGTGATCTTTTATGGTTCCAATCTGGTTTCACATCACATAATTTATTTTTTAAAGTTGATGGTTAATTTTGGTATACCTTGCATATTACAAAAATGTATTCAGGATAGCTATATAGATATCAGAATTATTAGAATACAAGCGCGACCTGTGTAAATTCCACACCAGCGTATTTTATATGTAATATATTTTATATGTAATATATTTTATATGTAATATATTTTATATGTAATATATTTTATATGTAATATATTTTATATGTATTCTTTTTTATATGTAATATCTTTTATATGCAATATATTTTATATGTAATATCTTTCATATGTAATATCTTTTATATGTAATATATTTTATATGTAATATCTTTTATATTTAATATATTTTATATGTAATATATTTTATATGTAATATCTTTTATATGTAATATCTTTTATATTTAATATATTTTATATGCAATATATTTTATATGCAATATCTTTTATATGTAATATCTTTTATATGTAATATCTTTTATATGTAATATCTTTTATATGTAATATATTTTATATGTAATATATTTTATATGTAATATATTTTATATGTAATTTATTTTATATGTAATATATTTATATGTAATATATTTTATATGTAATATCTTTTATATGTAATATATTTTATATGTAATATATTTAATATTTAATATATTTTATATGTACTATCTTTTATATGTAATATATTGTATATTTAATATATTTTATATGTAATATATTTTATATGTAATATATTTTATATGTAATATATTTTATATGTAATATCTTTTATATGTAATATCTTTTATATTTAATATATTTTATATGTAATATATTTTATATGTAATATATTTTATATTTAATATATTTTATATTTAATATATTTTATATTTAATATATTTTATATGTAATATATTTTATATTTAATTTATTTTGTATGTAATATATTTTATATTTAATATATTTTATATGTAATATCTTTTATATTTAACATATTTTATATGTAATATATTTTATGTTTAATATATTTTATATTTAATATATTTTATATTTAATATATTTTATATTTAATATATTTTATATGTAATATATTTTATATGTAATATATTTTATATTTAATATATTTTATATGTAATATCTTTTATATGTAATATCTTTTATATTTAATATATTTTATATTTAATATATTTTATATTTAATATATTTTATATGTAACATATTTTATATGTAATATATTGTATATTTAATATCTTTTATATGTAATATATTTTATATGTAATATATTTTATATGTAATATCTTTTATATGTAATATATTTTATATTTAATATATTTTATATGTAATATATTTTATATGTAATATATTTTATATGTAATATATTTTATATGTAATATATTTTATATGTAATATATTTTATATGTAATATATTGCTGCCGAGCATTCTTTGGACATTTGGATATTATTATTTCTATTTTGTAAAATCTGTAAATGTATTTATTTAAGTGATCTGGTTTATGTAAAGTCAGAATATATTTGGTTTGTACGGTTTATATCCAATATCCTTACAGGAGTCTGTGACATATTCCAATTCTGTGGATATTATTATGCCACCTTTAGATAGAACATGTACTACTCTTGGATCCAAGCCAAAAGACCAAGAAGGTATATTTTAATTTCACTTGCTTAGAATGTGTCTTCGAAGATAGGGAGTGCGTACTTTAAATGGTATGGTATTATTATATATATTATTTGAGAAAAATTATCTGAAATGGTATAAGGAATGCGTGAAAAGCTAATGATCAGAAAGGCTTTTAAATGTATTGTTGCCATTTTTTGTACAGTTTAACGTTTTCAAGCTATTTTTTACTAATAAATCTACGTTTTTATTTCTTGCAGTTGTCTCCACTTGTCACTGACACTCTGATGAAAGGAACCTTCAACGTGACACTCTCCAAACCGATGGTCAAATCCTCTCAGGGATAAGAAAGCCTCCGGCCAATGACATCAGACACCACATGCATTGAACTATGTTTTCATTACGTTTCTGAATTTTTTAAATGCATATTTGTTATTGGTAATGTTCGGATTCTCCGGGATACTGTTCTTACCTTGAATATCATTTTAACAACGTTTCGGTCGATGTAACTTCTGGCATTGCTCATTTGTAACTTGTCGGGCTCGGGAATTTTTCACTCGAACTCGCAAATTTGGACGAATTTTAAAACGGAACCTTTTATTTACTTCACGAGGTTAGCGTGATTTCTCTCCGTTAGCCATGCGTGGTTAGACGTATTAAGTAATTCGCAATTGTGTTTTTCGGTCGCCTACACTGAGAATTTATCCTTCAAACTGAAACGAATACAACTGCGTATTACTTGGAACTTTTATCCAGTCATGGCTGACTAAAACAGAGCATGCTACACCCGCGAAGTAAATAATATGTTTCTGTTCGAAATTCTGTCCCATTTTCCAATTCGACGGAAACATTCGACAAGATACACGGGAAGAAGGTCGCAGATTACATTGACCGAAATGTTGAAGTGACACTCAAGATGAAATCAGTAGCGCTAAGAAGCCCAGAAAACAGGGTTTTTTTTATTATTTAATAATTTTCTGTTTTTAATAGTTTATAATGGTTTTATCCTTTTTCTGTTTTAAAACATATACAAGCCAAAACTATAGATGAATTTTTTTAATCTAAACGAACATTAAATGGAACAATGACAATGATCAATATAATTTTTGTTCTCTTTTCTCAAGTACAGATTGTCAAAAAGTAACGGAAGTATTTTGATTTTATAGAGATTCTTTATTTCCGAAAATATCTTTCTATAATTTTTACGCAATCTTACTTAGGCATTAAAGATATACTATTTTTAAATTATTGTCCATATTCGGCTTCGCACATTTGTACTCTTTCAAAAATATTATTCATGACAGATTGCAGGGTCTCTGGATTGTGATATAACTCCCTTATTTCGTCCTTGATGTTTCCCTTCAATTATTGCGTACTTGAGGTTTGTTTATATAGACCATCTCTTTAAGATATACCCACAAGAAAAATGTTTCGAATTGTGTTTTTTGACTTGGGCTCTGGCTTACATGAAAATGCTGTCGATAAGTTTTTTGATTCCAAACAAATAAACCATGGTTTCACCAACTGCGTAAATTGTTCAATGCTATACATAATTACTTTCTAAAATATTATCGGTACAATATCTTGAATAGATAAACACTAATCATTAATATTAAAATATTTTTTTAACACTCTAGTGACTTTTTGGACTACCTGTATTACTCCTTAAACATTATACATACACAAATACACCGATAACAATGCTGTTTTAGTATATAATCTTAAAATTATTAATTAAAAATAACATTGATAATTAGATCAATTAGATGTTCTGGAGAAGGAACCGGTTTACATACATGCAAGTCTAGGTGTTAGGTACACACTGCTTTAATTGCTTTCAACAAAATGTTTTTAAATTGAGACCATCTTTAGAACTCCCAGTAAACACTGCAAACGAGTTTTAAAATGTGACCAAAAATATGCTTAGTTTTTCAATTATAAGTAGCTGCACAGTTACATAATTGTCAGAAGTGTTTTGCGGATACTGAACATGGTCGCGAACACAAGCATGTATCTATACCAAGGAGCATGTATGGATATCTATAGATTTTCCCAAACATCAGATGAAGTATAACTCTTTGCTGAAATGGTAGCCATCAAACTCCAGGTTTCATGCAACTTGGGATCAATTGTGAATATGATATTCCCATGAAACTTCCTCCTTTGGTAGAAGCCGGGTCACCACGCCAAGACTGTATTCCGCTACAATACAATACTGAGAAACACTGTGAGCGACATCATATATGTGCCGGGTTATATGCCAAATTGATCAAGAACAGGAATGCAATTGACTCTGATAACATTTCAATTTTTTTTTAATTCAATTTTAACCCCAAACAAGGACCAGTGTCACTTTGAAGCAGGGGGCTACTATCAGGGACTTAATTAGCGGGGTCATTATGAAGGGAGATGAGTAGAAAGATGTTTGTTAACATTACACTTGAACTTCTGCATATCATTGCAGTTGGGAAAACAGAATCCCGGAAGGGAGTTCCAAAGACCCGCAGTTCTGGAGAAGAAACTATTGGAGTAAAAGGCTTTCTTGCACCTAGGGATCTCTACTGTAAAGGGATGAGACTTAGTAGCTTGTCGGTTTTGTCGTCAGGGGTAGTTACGTCCGGGAGGTACAAGTGTTTGCAGTTCGTCAGACAATTCACCATTAAAGTATTTGTAGAACAGGAAGAGGGATGCAACATCTCATCGATGGGACAGAGGCTGAAGCCTAGATGACAGTTCAGGACCTATCAGGTTGGCTACTCTCTTTTGAACCCTGTCCAGGAGCGAGAGACAAGCAGCAGATGCACCAGCCCAGATGTGACAACAGTACTCCATACATGGGCGAATTGTTGCCTTATAGAGCTATAGGATACTGTCAGGTGTAAGTAGTTTTCTAGCACGGTAGAGGGAGCACACCTTCCTTGCAGCAGCCTTGGCAATGCTCTCAATGTATCTATTCCAGTTCATATTCCCTGTAAACGTTACGCCGAGGAGTTTAAACGAAGTACTTTCAGGTAATGTGTTCTTAGTGCTTTAAATGCTGCAACTTGAACTATACCCTAATCTTGCAAAACAATTTTGTCTTACGGAGAAAAGCTTCCCAATAGAGTGGAAAACTTCGACTGCTTACCAAGTATGTAAAAATTCTGATTAACTCTTTCGTCAGTGAGTGCACTTTTAAGATACTTGTGAAATTAGATATGGACTTGACAATTTTTTGTCGCTGTTCTAAACATCAACACAGACGAATTTTGTTAACATAGAAGTTTATTCACACTTAACTTTTGCCCATCGATAAAAAAGGAGGGTGGAACATAATAACTGCGTTTCACTGTAAAAGTAGGTGTGTATATGTGGCAAGCGACGGTGGAAAATTACAATCACGCTTGATAGATGTCTTTTCCCTCTCCCTTACTGCTGTTTATGTTAGCTGCCACTAACCGAAATGTAAATATTTAATTGTTCATTTTTTTCCACCTGGAATGTAGCTTTTATTTTGTTCTCGGTGATAATTACAATTCAGGTCATTTATATATGACGCAAGAATGTAAATTAAAGTCCATCTGGAATGTGCGTGTGTGCACACCTTTACTTTTCTATGAGTCACCCGGCTCAATATCAAACATATCGGTCCTCTGAATCTCAGTATAGACTTATCAGCTACCTAAGCATTATAATTCGATCGAATAGAGTAAAGGATGTCGTCAGGAGTGAGATATTTTCTGGGACAGTAGAATGACGCATGGGTCAGAAGAGAAGTTCAAACACGGAAGGTTAAACGAGAATCATTCATCTCACCTGGGAGCAAGTGAGTATCAGAGCGTCTATGGTGAAAAAAGTAGGAGATTGTATTTTTTAATCCATTACATCTTTTGCCCCATCGCAACATGTGCTCAATGATCGACAAGATAAGATCTTGCTCGTTGTTGGTCTTTGAACTACTGCCATAGATGGTAGTGCCATCTGCATAATATGTCGATGAATGAACATAGAATGTTATTTAAGAGATCATAGATGCCAATGAGGAGGTATTTCAGCGTAGATATTTTGAGTTTCGAAATTCTGGCGATAAAAAATTAATTTAAAAACCTATCGGAGAGAAAAGATTCTATGGTTGGGAAGACATTTCCAGATACTCCCTAATTCAAAAATTTTCTGTAGTAGATTTCCATGCCAAAATCAATCCAATGTCTTTGACATATGAAGGGCTAATTCTCTTAAGAAGAAACCTCCGTCGATAGATTCAGTACCTATATGTAAAATCATAGTCAGTACATCAGTTGTAGATCATGCAGGACGGAAAACATATTGCTTGTCAGTTAAGAATTATTTGTTTTTTTATGTTTTGCTGATGCTGTGTAGAATTTTCTATTAAAGATAGATTTAAGACATGACAGAGAAGACTAATCTGTCTGTACTGAAACGCAGAAGGCCGATCACCAGTATCTGTCAATACTGGGCAAACTAATGAGGGTTTCCAAGGTATTTAAAAGTATTTATTATTAAGGCATCAATTAAAAGAAATGGTGATGTGATTTTTACACCTTTCTGTGCACTATAGCAGGAACAAACGCTAAACAGGCTTATAGAAATTAGAACAGAAATAAAACGGTAACACAAAAAACGTTCAGAAACACATTATACAGGGTAGACTTCACTGTCAGGAAATGGGCGTGATTCCATTTTCATTTGAGTAAAACTGTTGTTTCTTTTTTGTTGCAGACCATCTACTATTTGGCCAGTTTTGTACAAATTCCAAACGCGATATGAGCTTTTAATCATATCTGAAAATGACACAATCTTCAACAAGCAAGATCAGCACCCTGGAAAACAAGATCGTGCCCAGGGTGAGGAAAGCAAATCTTCCGGTCACAATTATGGTCATGGTGTGATTTAAAATGAAGACCACATCATGCCCCTACACATCTTCGAAGTCGGCTTGAAAGTCAACACAAAAGTGTACGTTGATGTGCTTAAGAGTGTGATGGTGCACTAGTTCAATCTGGTAGACATTGGTAGACACTGGTAGACACTGGTAGACACTGGGTGCGATCAACCTGGCTTTGGTGTTGTGGGTGGTCACGTTAGTTATGTTCTTTAAATATGACCAAAAAAAGTCGTCCAGCCGGTTCAGGTCGAGAGAGGAAGGGCAGTGAGAGAAAACTACAAATTCGTAGCACTCCTAAGAAAGGAAGCCTGTGTCTCTTTAAACTTGTGGGCCGGCCTAGACTCCTGTTGCCAAATAAAGGGTCTGTCAGCGATCACGTGATCGCATTAATGGATCACCACATTCCTAAGCACATCAAGTTACACATTAGTATTGGCTTTTAAGCCGACATCGAAGATGTGTGGTGGAATGATGTAGTCATCATGTTAACCCACACAAAAAAACATAATTTAGGTCGAAAACTTAGGTTTCATTACCCTGGGCACATTTCTGTTATTCGTTGCAATTCATCAATGCATCAATTCATTTTGAGGGTGCTGGCTATGATACTGTTGTCATAACTTGGATCGGTAGAGGGCTTGAGTTGTACAGTGGAATATCTTCGATCTCGCTCGTTGAACAGTTTGTCATTTTCAGACATGATAGATGTCGCCTCCTATATCTCTTGGGATTTGTACAAAACTGGCCAACTAGTAAATGGTCTGCTGGAAAATAAGAACATGTGTTTTCATTAAACGGATATGGAATCATGTTGCGTTTCCTATAGCGACAATTTTAGCTTTCCATTCTCTCTCTCTTTCTCTCTCTCTCTCTCTCTCTCTCTCTCTATATATATATATATATATATATATATATATATATGAATATATATATATATGAATATATATATATGAATATATATATTTTTTATAACTTACTATATATATGAATATATATATTTTAATCCTTTCTATTTATATATATATAAATATATATATATATATATATGAGAGAGAGTGAGAGAATAAGAGATAGATAGATAGATAGATAGATAGATAGGTAGATAGATATACCATCCTTTTGGACACTTTTATAAGTGTACAATCTCAGCGAATATTGATAAGTATTGTACAATTGAATGCTTTTTGGAAAGGTAACGCAGTATGCAATATGACATTTACCGTAGAAGTCGTACATTAAGGGATCCACAATCCTCCAGAGCCTGTTTACTGCATGTTAGTATAGCCATAAAATGTTTCAATCATAGTTATTTGTTTGGTTTTTTTTTGTCAAGTTTTGCACAAGAATTACAAAATATCTGATATTTTATAGCTCCTTTCTTCGGTTTTCATACATAAAATAAATTTCACATTGTATAATGAGGTATTTGATAATGGGAATATTCATATTCGTACCCTAGTTAAAAAAAAAGCATTGGTGAAATATTTGGAATCAAGTCTCTCCTTTCAGTTATATCAGATCATTTGAAACTAGAGCAGCAAGTTTTCAATTTTCCTCCATGAAGGCGAGATATTCAGGGGAAATATAAGATAATTTGTGTGTATATATGTATATATATATATATATATATATATATGTGTATATATACATATATATATATATGCATATATATATGTGTGTGTGATTAGTTTTTTTTTAAAAAAGAAATCCAGCAGAATGCTCTATTAAAAGGAAAATCCGAAATATAAGAACGTATTCCTATTTTGTGTACAGAAAATTGTTAGATGAGACTAGTCATAGGTACCGTCAGTTTCAAGTCCGATGATTAGGACCGTTTAAGATATCCTTATCAAACTCTCTTCAGCCAATAATATATCTGTGTGTTTGTTTGTGTGTTATAGTCTAAACACTTAATAATCGTTTTCGTATTAATACGTATGACTTATAAGCACAAAAGTCATTTCCATTTTTTCACTTATCTGACATCAGATATGAATACAAGTTTATGGCGCAAAGCGTTTATGTGCTTATAACCAAAATATCACGCTAAATATTGAACTTAGTTTTGCAGGTTTGAATTGTATTTTTTTATAGATACTTTGCTCACCAATACTTAAATCTGCTGAATAAAACCGTTACATATTTATAAATATGAGTTGTGTTATTTTATTTTGTTTGATACAACAGTTTAACATGTCTTTCTTTATGGATCACTAGATCCGTCATATTTCACTCGACATTTGTTTAAAAAACACATTCTTTATAGCAATTGTTTCCGCCTTTCGTAAAATATGATTCATTGGTATTGTATTAAAACTCAACAGTAAACATTTAGACAAGTGTTGGGACAATAGATCGAAATCAGACTATTCAGAATTTTTTTGGTATCGGAATCTGTATCGGTATCGGAATCGGGATTTTTATTCTATTTTTTTTACATATGTTCCGATGGTAAAAGGATTCATTTAATTAATTACCTTTTTTATTTGATTTTTTTATAACGAGCTCTTTCACTACCAATAGTAATAGAAAATAATAAATATTTAATTATTTAAAACTGCAAGTAATGCTAAAATCTATCGATCACCCTTACAGCCTGTTTTTTTCGTTTGAAAACATATATGCATAATAATATGTTTTTTTTTTTACGGTAATCGAAAAAAACTAGAAACATTATGATTAAATGATTAGCAATTTATAAACATCGGAACGCTACGACTTTGTACCTTTCTCTCACTACCCTAATCTTCTCCCAACCTGAATCCACTGGATTACTTTGTTTGGTCATATGTCGAGAACATCACGAACATTATCTCCCACAACACCAAAGCCAGCCTGATCGCCGCCATCAGCTGAGTGTTCATAGAGCTCCTGCTGGCTGTTGTGAAAAAATTTGGATCGGAATTGGGAATTTAGTACGGAATCGGAAATTAATTACGGAATCGGTCATTGTATCGGCATCGGTAATTTATTACGGACTCGAAAATTGTATCAGAATCAAAAAAAACTATTCGACTTGTTTCATCACTAATTCTTACCCGCCCACTCTCCTAAAAAAAAACAACGTAATGAACACAATCGTCAACAAATAAAAATTCAACGTTTTGTTATTTTACGCTTTTCTAATATTTTTCCCGCCAACCAAAACTTTTCTAAATGAACGAGGGGCGTGCAATAAGTAATGTCCCTGACCCACTTCCCATAGCAGTAAAGCAACGAAACTTGGAGCAGTTATTAGTCTGGCTCTACGTAGGAACCGCTCAGAGTGATGCATTTCTCTCGTCGTTTGAGCAGCTCTGGAGACCGTTTTTGTAGAACACCCCAGGTTTGTCCTCCAACCACAACGTGACTTCAGAAATCAAGGCTGTATCATTTCGGAAACGCTTTCCTTTCAAAAAAAAATTCAATGCTGGGAAAAGGTTAAATTCAGAGGGTACAAGGTCAGAAGATTAGGGAGTATGGGAAAGGATTTCATAACCACACGACCGTGCTTCTGATCTGGCGACATGCGAGTTGTGGATCGGAGCGCTGTCCTACAGGAGGAGGGTACTTTTGCTGATCTTTCCCCACACTTGATTTTGATAGCTTCCCTTAATTACCTCAAAAGTGAAGCATAATAGGCTCCTGTAATTGAGGTACCCTTTGCCAGGAAATCTGTCATCACTACTACGTGCTGGTCCCGGAAGACTGTGAGCATGATCTAGTAAGCGGGGGCTGCATCTCTGCCTTCTTTGGAGGTGGTGAGTCCAAGTGCTTCCACTACATTGACTGGGCTTGGTCTCTGAATCCTAGTGATGGACCCAGGTTTCATCCTGTGTAATCAGTCTTTTTAAAAACTTTCACTGATCTTCTTGACACATTTCCAAATTCATCCTCGAACACTCGACGTGTTCTAACTTCTGGAATAGTGTGAGCAACCTTGGAATCCATCTGGCAGGCACGTTATGCATATGCAAATGGCCATGAATGATGGTTTCCAGAGACCCTGTACTAATCTGGACATCTTGAGCTATTTGGCGAATAGTAATGCGCCGATCTTCAAAAATGCAGCCTCAACTTGACGGACTGATGCCTAATCAATGGCAGAAGGGGGCGACCAGGTCTGGTAGCTGTTTCCACAGACTTCCGGTCCTGTTTGAATTCACGAAGCCAACGTTTTACAAAGTCATATGATAGGGCATTATCACCATAAGTTTCTTTCATGTCATCAAAAGTCTCCTGTAGCGTGCGTCCTTTCAAATACAAAAACTGGATCACTGCTTGACATACAACAGGCTGCATTTCACACCTGACTCAGTTCAAACACCCGTAAAACAGAAACCACAATTCGTCCAGAGCTGTAATTCTCCACATAACCCGTAGACATATAAATCATTGCACATGCAAAATTTCAGATATACCAGGCAACTAGAAATGGGTCAAGGGCATTCCTTATTGCACGTCCCCTCGTACTGCTCCGTTTAAAAGACAATTATTAAGTGGAATGGGTCAATTAAAAACGATTCTTAAGGCGTTTCTATTTAGACGATTAATAATGAAAGTTGCTCTATAAGCACAATTACAAGATTGCAGTAATACGACATAAATAAAACCTGGTTCAGAAAAGCAAAGAAAGGGCAAGTCTTATCTATTTAGGCACGAACGCGTCGGACAAGAGTGTTAAGACAAATAAAATCAAAAAAGTTCTATTCTGACAACGAATATTCCAGACTAGTTTATTAAAAGAACTGATAATAAAAACTGTTTTATACAGAAGATTACTATACAACATTATTCTATTCAGAAAATTAATAATCAAAACTACTCTAATCCGAGTATTAATTAATTAATTAATTAAACAGATTATAACAGATAACTTTATTAATCAAGGCTGATTTATAAAAACACTTTAAAAGCAAGACTGATTTGTTACGACATTTAAGGATCAAAACAGATCTCTTAAAACAATGAATAATCTAGACTGGTCTATTACGACAGTTAATGATCAACGCTTATCTATGACAATAATCAAGACTTATTAAAGCAATAATGAAGACAATTACTAATCAACGAAAATTATGAAAATTAATAATCAAGACTGTTCTATGAAGACAATTAATAATAACTAACAGGATTTGTGACAATTCCACAGAGGACGCATTCATATATAATATATTGATGCTGGCATTCTGAAAACGTTCACTGTAAATGGAAACGCCCTGATATTATTGTAGCTGTTTTGTTAAAACTGCAAAATTATATATCTAAGCTAGCACGAATGACCGGTAACGACCGGTTGTAAAGTACGCTTAAATATGATATTTTAATTCTTGCAGATTTCCTATATATTATTATAGACTTAATGTGCTATCGATTTGTATATATTATAAAGTTGCGATTTCCAAAATAAACACAAATATATCCATATACCTTGGGAGCATTAGCTTGAATAGAAACCGAAATAAAAACTTATGAATATATATATATATATATATATATATATATATATATATATATATATATATATAACTTGAGTTCTTTTAGCCATAATCGAAATCGAAACCAAAACTTATGAAGAATTCTTGATAAAATTATTTATAAAAAAATAAATGATTTTAGTGCCATCAGCTATATTCGAAACTGAAACCAAAACTTATGAAGAATTCTTGGAAAAATTATTGATGACAAGAAATAGAAGAACATAACAATTTAGCGATCCGGATGTAATCGTGACACAAAAGCACACACGCTATCGTAGTAATAAAATTAATTAAATTAGAAGATTGGTTTATTAAAAAAAATAATTAAGAAAATTAATTTATTAAGACAATTAAAAATCAAGGCTGATCTATTAGACAATTAATAATCAAGACTGGGCTGTTCAGAAAATTAACAATAATGATGAGTATATTTCAAAATTTCATAATCAAGACTAAACTTTTAAACTCAAATTGATCCAACCTATATTGAACTTATTAATAATAAGGACTGGTCTAATTAGACAAATATTCATAAAGACTGGCGCATAGTCACGCATGGTGGGGCGCCTTCAAGCAGAAGTTTGAAATGGGCAAAGTTTCAAATATCCGCCAGCTTCGTGAAGTGGTAATGAGAGAGAGTGGAAGAGCAGTCCAGTGGCTACATGTGAAGCTCTGTTAAACTCCATGCCCAGAAGAATACAAGGAGTTTTGGATAATAATGGTGGCGACACAATATATTGAGATTTGGCAGGTTGTGTGCTAATATTTCCGTAAGGGAAGTACTCACTTTTGTTGCCAGGGATTTAGCTTTATATGGTCATATTTTGTTGCCAGGGATTTAGCTTTTTATGGTAATATTTTGAGCCATTTTAAGGGGAAAATATATTAACTGTTATATATGCTGCCGACAGATTACTATTGCTTATGTCAAAAATTATTTTCTGTATTGTCCGATGAGGAGATATATTTAATATTTGAAGAAATGTGAAGGGCGTACTCACTTTTTTGATATAATATATATATTTATATTTTAAAATGGCACGTTTATTACGTTCAATGTAAAGTCTTTTGCAATTTCAAAGCATGCATATCATCAGTGAACATTCCAAAGTCAAATATGTATTGATGTTTTCCTTTTATAATATATATTTAAATATAAAATCTTGCGAATGTGATGAGAAAATAATTCTAAGTATTTGGATTTTGAATGTCTACTATCTATGTTGTACACTCCCATATTTTTATTATATTCGAAATCGGTGAAATCGCCCATTTATTTTTAATTTAATCGATTCATTACCTGCTCTAGTTGAATATACACCATAGTGTATCGAGAGAAAGTTCACGTCTCTGCCAATAGTTCTTACTGTGGAGAATCTACGGTTGCTTTTATATTATTATTATTATTATTATTATTATTATTATTATTATTATTATTATTATTATTATTATAATAATAATAATAATAATAATAATAATACATATACATATATATATATATATATTTAATTTCTTAAATTTTAGTTTAAAATGCAGAAGTCAAGTATCAAGCTTGAATTGGTATCGCAATGAAAACATTCATTTCGAATGCGATCAGAGCATATTACAGACTCTACTGTCGAGTTTATGTGTCGGTTCTGTAAGCGTGTGTGGTTTTAAAACTGTTCAAATATACTTGTTATGTAAGAATGTTTAAAATGTTAACTTTGGTCAACATCGCCTGTTCCAACTTACTTCAAATTATTTCGGTTATCGATTTTCAATACTTAAGGAAAAATTCTTGATGAATTTGTTTTCTGGGAACACTTCCAGACACAGAAATAACTTTCGTGTTACATTTCATAAAATTCCGGCTAAGCTGTTTTCGAGTTCATAAAGAACAAACGCACAAACACACATAACGGATACACAATGTTTCTTTTATAAAATAGCAGATTGACTGATAGAATAGAATCATATATATATATATATATATATATATATATATATATATATATATATATATATATATATATATATAATGAAAATTACAATTAAATTTACCAAAATAATCCAAGATGGTAAAATTAAAGTATATTATAAATATTAAAGAATTAATATTTATAAAGTTATCTCAGCCAGATGTAAAAGCTCGATAAAACCAAATAGGAAATAGAGCTTATAATTTATTTATCTTCCACCAGACTATCCATTCATATGTAATCACACTTTTCTACACCGTATTCCCTCTGCCTCATTTTTTTTTTGTTTTCAAGTAAGATCTTTGACTTGTTGTTTCATCAAGTACTTTTGCATGCAAAATCCGATCGCGCATTTTGCTAATTCCTACCCTCTGATGAGAAGACTTATTTCTTCGAAACTCCGCGGATTAAGGACTATCCACTTATTAAGTGTTTTCTTTTTCAGATAAAATATATGTTTAACTCTTTTTCAAAGTGTTTTTTAACATGTTTTATTAACTATTTGCTCATATATATATATATATATATATAGTCATTTCTAAAATATATATGGCAATACAGCTACACAGAATATTCCGCGTTTCATATACGCTAGGAATTATCAGACATAAAACGCAGAATATTCTGTGTAGCTAAAAAGGCATACATATTTTAGAACGTACTACCTAGCTCAACCTACGTATTGAGCACTCTTGAAGCAAATACTTAAAGTTTACACATAAATTTACGCTTTCGTATATTAATTTATGTGATTAAATGAAGTAGTCATATATATATATATATATATATATATATATATATATATATATATAAGTATATATGTGTGCGTGTGTGCGTGTGTGTGTATCGGTGGCCGAATAGATTACGCCCTTGCTAATGAAGCTAGGGATGGCTTCTCTTGCCGGGTTAAAATCTATCGACCGATGTTAATCGTGACATCCTGCACTGATGATTCCCGAAAGGATGAAATACTAGTGTCTGTAGGTATTTAATAATCTTTATGATAAATAATTATGTCAGCCCCTTTAAGACTCGTTTCTGATCGTTGAGCACTTTCTGTTTAAATAAAGTCGGTCAATTTAGCTCTCGTGCGCATATCCTTATATATTGGTTAGATAACCCTGCCAGGCGTTAAAAATCATTTTTAAAAAAGTCAAAATTTCAACAGTATTTCTTGCGATTAACAGTCGCCGAATGGATTGGGGACTTGCTAATGGAGTCAGAGATGGCTTCTGTTGCAGGGTTCGAATCTATGGACCGGTGTTAATCGTAAATCCCTGCATTGAGGACTCCCAAAAGAATGAAACACTAGTGTGTGTATAATAATTATTACAGTAAATAACTCCGTCTGTCTCTCTCTCCCTCTCTCTCTCTCTCTCTCTCTCTCTCTATATATATATATATATATATATATATATATATATATATATATATATATATATATATATATATTCTTTTTTGATGAAATTAAAAATGACGAAATCGAACCATATTAAATGTATTTGCAGCTTCTCTGCCAATGTTCGGATTTTAATCATGTCAAACCGCACTTTCTTTCCTTTTGACGGATTGATTGTTGCTATGTCTCCGGATGAGTTAAGGGCATAATAGATTTACTAATTGATATAATAATTAAGTGATTGATTTTTTCATCCACATTTGGATTCTTAAGGCTTGAAGAATCATTTGGTGCAACTTAATCGCCATATATACTTTATAACTTCCTAACTAGCTCTACCTACGTATTGAGCACTTTTGAAGTAAATACTTAAAGTTTACGCATCAATTTATACTTCCGTATATTAATTTTATGTGAGTAAATGAAGTAGTTATTTATATATCTCTGTAATATATACATATAGATATGCAAATATATATATATATATTGCATATATATATATATATATATATATATATATATATATATATAGAGAGAGAGAGAGAGAGAGAGAGAGACAGACGGAGACAGAGACAGACAGACAAATATGCAATATATATACAAATATTCTGCTGAAACTACATAAAACACACTATTTGATGTTTCATAATAGAGACCAGTTTATCTTACATGTTTTTTGTTTTTTTTTACATGTGCGTCACCACTATCAAGGCCGATAGGCCACTAAAGGATAAGGGTTAAAGAGTGTACAGTAGTCAAAAAGGACAATGTAGTAACCGATAGTAATGGAAGTTCGGTAAATTTATTAACTTAAGTAGAACGGCTCATCAGAAACTTGTTCACGTTGGACTTGAAGACAACCCTATTATAGGCAGCTGGAAAGCAGAAAAACGGAAGACAATTCCACAGGCGTGCAGTTCTAAGAAAGAAGCTTTGATCACGGAATCTGTGTTTAGGTTTAGGCACATATAAAGAGTGGGGGGATTACTGATAGTGTTTTCATGTAGACGAGTGTTTCTTATGAAAGTTTGGCGAAGGGGGGACCATAGATTGAAGCTCAGTCGAACACTTTCCATGAAAATAACGATAAAGCAGAGACAAACTCGCAACATCTCTTCTGTGAAATAGAGGTTGCAGCGAAGAGAAAAGGGCATCTCCCACCAGGCCAGGAAGTCTATTCCGCATTTAAATGCCGCAATATATATATATATATATATATATATATATATATATATATATATATATAGAGAGAGAGAGAGAGAGAGAGAGAGAGAGAGAGAGAGAGAGAGAGAAGAGACAGTCAGAGAGACAGACAGACAGACAAATACGCAACACATATTATGTTTAAACTCCATAAAACACACCATTTGATGTTCCATAATAAGAGACAAGTTGATCTAACATGTAATCCGCATTTAAATTCATAATGTATAGAGTTAATGAAACACAATACAAGAATTCCATTTAGACGGTCTCCTCAGATTTCGAAACGTTCACAATGCCAAAATGAGCTTTATATTCTTGAAAACACTGAAAAGAAGGAAATAAGCTGCAGTAGTTTTCTGTGTTTTATTTTATTCTTTTTCTAATGCCAATGTTACTAAAAAATAATCATAGGGTAATGGGCTACAACGAAGAAAAACATTTTGTTTTTTTGGAAAGAGAAAGAAATTCTTTTCTTTAAAAAAAAAATCTTTAAAAAACCGAAAGAGAAATTAGTGTCCTAAAATAGTTTTAAACGTCATTTCAATATGGCGGCGATCACAAATAATACGTCGCCATTGTTATTGGAGATGGTCGTTGTTATTCGAAACGAGAGTAAAAAAAATGAAAAGGAATAAAAAAAAAAAACGATACTTGACATACGTTAATATCTTTTTAAAGGTCTGACATCGATATATTTCCCCATTTTCAAGCTACTTAAATTATTTTGTGTATCTTTGCAATGCTTTTTGTTATTATTTTATGTGGGTGTGTATGTGTGTGTGTGTGTGTGTGTGTGTGTCGCACAGAATATCTTGAATTTTAAAAGCCTGTTTGCAGTATTTAATTTTTTGACAAGGCTGAACTATGGCTTTGGACAAGGGTCCATTTTCAGTCTTTAGATTTTGTGACACATGCATACACACATCCACACACATCCACACATATGTGTGTGTTAACAACTAACATCTATATACATGATCTTTTGCATATATATTTTATATATATATATATATATACATATATATAAATATATATATATATATATATATATATATATATATATGTGTGTGTGGGTGTGTCTGTGTATTTTTTTATAATATTCTTAATTGTTTATCTACATATCTGCGTTCTTTTTTTTTGTTTTACATAAGCTTTACCCCACAAAGGGCTAGCAGTAATCGATTTTATTGATACATAATCAACGATAAATAAACACACCAATATATATATATATATATATATATATATATATATATATATATATATATATATATATATATACTAGAAGGATGATAGAACGTTGCCGGGATTATTATTTTATTGTCATCAAAAGCAGTAAAAATGAACATTTTCAATCATATCGATAAATTTCCTGCTTAATTGTAGACACATCTCGGTGCACCTGAAAGAACGTTTATACACCTCTTTCTTGTCGTCTACATTGCACTTTGTAGAGCATACCCTTGATTTTATGAGATCATTTCATA
Organism: Euprymna scolopes; assembly: GCF_053919585.1. Lineage (NCBI taxonomy): Eukaryota > Metazoa > Mollusca > Cephalopoda > Sepiida > Sepiolidae > Euprymna > Euprymna scolopes. The sequence goes on along the minus strand of NC_136521.1, from coordinate 61,128,166 downwards.
TACAATGTCTTTAATGTAAAGTTAAACATTTTATACTCATCCATAATGCTTCAATTGTGCTCTAGACAAGAACACTCATTTCGAAATGTACATTGTCATATCAAAAAAACTAGTGTTGATTTATACATCGGCCCTCTCTGTTTGTGTTGTAATAAAACTCCTTACGTTTACCTGTGGTATTAGTTGTAAGTAAAAATCGTCCAGTTGTTCTTTTCTGGAATTATTTCCATTATCGATTCCAGAGACACCCAGAGAGAAAACTTACACAAGAACATTGCCAGTTGCATGATGTATAATCGTATAAAATTTTATGAAAATAAACCCAGTTGTTTTCTCAGTCAATTAGTAACAGGGATACACACACATACGTACACATACAGCCAACCACATACAGAAACAAGGAGACAAACTTCTGTTTGGTTGGAGTACCACCTCTTCAAATTCTGGAGATGGACTATTCCTGACGTCACTTACGGTAACCAGATTTTGCGATCGAGCAGTCTGGAGATGAGACTCTTTTATATATTTATTCACAGTATTTTCTATGGTTGAATCTTTTCTTCCTTATAATAAATATTTGTTTTATTATCATTTAAAGAGGATATATATATATATATTGTATTAGGACACTTCATATATATATATATATATATATATATATATATATATATATATATATATATATATATACTTCAGAATAAAGTTATTTACCAATCAGCTGGTATGGACACCTGTGATTATAAGAGTTACAAAATATTACTGGCAGTCATATTCTATAAGTATTATCCCATCTAAATAAGAATTGCTCGATATACAAAATCGAGCAAATAAATTAAATTTTAGTGATTCAATGAATTTAAAAAAAACCTATTTGGAGATAAATGTTTGAGTTTCATACCAGAGATTTTTATTATTCTTAGGAAAAGTCAGTAAGACATGGAAAATCAAAGTAAAAAATAATTGATTAATCAGAAGTCGTATAGAAAGGGAATTTGAAAAATCGGATATACAAATTTAGATCCAAAAATAAACTGCATGGTGACTGTTCTTTAAAGTAGGTAATAAGATCCAAGCTGTATATTGGGTAATCTGTATAACTGAGTAGATATCCGGGTCGGGCATATTTCTGAAGAGTATTTTAAATCTGGTGGAAATCTTCTCATTATACACCTATATTATTACATATATATATATATATATATATATATATATATATATATATATATATATATATATATATATATATATATATATATATATCAGAAAGTGATCTCTTTGGACAAAGTTCAACACACCCATAAACATTTGCAAATGAGAATAAACAAAGCTTTATTAAGTTAGAAAAATAAGTCGCAAAAGAAATTCTCAACAAAAATATATATTCCCCAGATCTGAAAAAAAAAATACATTACGCTGGAAAAAGTTTAGTATCTGTTCTAATACTACATTTCACTTTTTGCGACCTTTGTCAGTGGAGTAGATATTTTTCATGACAGAGAAAATTTGTACTTTTGACCCTATCCAGAATGCCTGTTTTTAAAGCTGGATTTTCTCCACAATAAAAATCAACTCTGAGCTCCTGGCGAGGTAACTATTAGGAACAACTTCCACTCCCACATCACAGACATATTATAAAATCCGCGCCTAGTCACATAGATTCATAGCGCCGTATCAAAACCAATATTTTCTAGTCTTTTTTGTTAATACGAGTCCCTTTGGTTGTTGTAGCGATCGCATTTTCATTTTTGCGTGGAGACAGCAACCATTACTTTCCTGAAAATAAGCCGATAAAATGTGCCATTCCGTAATCGTTATGTATCAACAGTAGTAACTCAGTGTTAAGTGGATCATGTGATGTCAATGTGTCGATGCAAAATATCTGTTCCACATGCAACTTTGTCTTATAACTTACCGACGATCACTTAGCATCAATCACAATCACGCACACTATTATGTGACATCAACATAAACGGTATATATATATATATATATATATATATATATATATATATATATATATATATATATATATATATATATATAAAGCTGAACGTCTGTGTGTGTGTCTGTTCACGAATAAGCTCCTATACGGTTGACTATTATAGAAAACTGACCACATATAATAATAGAAGATGTATCGATACACGGGAATGGGTATGTTTGATATGGCATAATGATGATTCGTTAAAATAGTGCGGTCTGCGTCCGCGCCTGGTCCACAATGTATGGAAATAAAAAAATTAAAAATTATAAAAACGTTTACAAGTGTTTTTGCTATAGATGTACATAAGAATACTTTGATAACTATGTTTTAACTTAAATAGGGATGGTATAATAAAAGTGTGCGATTTACGTTCGCGCCTGGCCTCCATAGAATGGAAATAGGCACATACTTTGATAAAGACTTTTCATATCTATCTGTGTAGTATACTTTGATAATAATGTTCCAATATGAGGAAATATGGTATAATAAAATTATGGGTAGCTCGTTCGAGCCTGACCTCCAAAGAATGGAAATATGTCACAAAGATAACAAGGTTTTCTAATATAGATCCACAGAGTATTATTATAAGTGTTTCAGTGTGAACAGGTATGGTATAATAAATTATGGGTTTTATCTATTTAATTTTTACTTTCATCATATTTTGCTTTGATTTTGATACCCCCAAATTCGAAGCTATCTCTTTACAACCCTTCCATTTCATAACCTATCAGACTTTCATGAATCAGGGTCCATTTTCTGTAGGCTGTTTTTGAATCCAATCAACGACGGGTACTTTTGCTAGTATATATATATATATATATATATATATATATATATATATATATATATATATATATGCGTATTAAATTATTTACGAATTTAAATATTTTGTAAATGTTCAAGGAACGAGTAAATAATAATCTATGAAACATGGAGAAAGTGCTTACAATACTATTCAGTTAATCCAGTTAGAAAATAAAAGTATTTCAATGAATATTAGTGAACTATTGCAGAAGAAAGGAATATCTGTTGATTTCAGTGTGTCAAGGTATGAACGAAGTTGAGAAAAAATATCGCGTAACTTGTTTATTAAAATAATTTAGGAAAAATGCTTAAAACACAATAACTACATCGCCATTTCTACGTTGATATAATTAATATGAGAATATGCGATCGATTTTTATGAATTACTTGTAAAAAATGTTGGTCCGCAGAATTAGTAAAATCTGTGATTTTCTCAACAGTTATTCCTCGCGATACTTCTTGATCAGCATCCCACAACTCATCTTTGCTCTTTAATTGGCGTCTACTTGCATAGAAGCGTCGCTCTATGATACTCTAAAGGTTCTCAATTGGGTTAGATCTGGTGAATTCGCAGGCCAATTCATCTTCCGTAGCCCATAGAACAGTTGTGGCAAAAGCTTCTTACTTTTGTTTGCTGCAGGCGAGGGAGCATTATCCTGCATAAAAATAATGGTTCTTCTGAACGTCAACCTTTGCTTCTTCAGTCATGGTTCAAAGTGCTTCTTCAGAAAAGCTATGTAAGCATTTGGCGTCATTTTTACGCATTCTGGGACTCCCCATGGCTCAACTAAAGTACCTCCGATAATCCCAGCCCAAATCATTATCCCATCACCCCATTGTTGGCGCCTTAAACGCTGATGACGATGTCGTCCATCTACGATCAATCCCTTGCGCCACCATCTGGGCAATCAAGAGTGACACGCACTTCATCCGTGAACCAAACTTTGGAAAAATCCGTTTTCATGTTGTCCTCTTCCCATTTCAATCGGGTTTGTATGTGATGTTGTTTTAAAGGAGACTTTGTCAAAGGGTTAATAGACGTTGTCACTTATTTCAGAAGGCGACATCGAGTACGTTTTAAGATATTCTTTAATCCGGCTTTTTCATAGATTCTCGACTTGTCTGCCCAGTGTTCTTAACAACTTCAAATAAAATTTGGAGTAGAGAAATGCATGAAACACATCTAGATTTACGTTAATCAGCTCTATTACGTACATTTGTAGAGGCCTTGACTAAGTTCTTCGCAGTTTTGATGGTACCTTACTATGATTTTCGATATTTCCAGGGTAGTTTTAACTTTTGCTTGCGGTTCTGTATTTAGTACGCTTTTCGGAACTACTCAAACTATCTTAACGACTCATGTAATTCACGAAACAATCTGTCTTGTTAATAATTTGACACACATCAAACACCGTAGATTCAGCAATTACGATGGCATGTTGTTTACATTGCGCAGAAGAGTACGAAGATTTAACAGTACGCGCAGCTCAGTATTGCACTCGTTTTCGAATCTATGGGTAAGTTTCTGAAACTGGTAAAAAATGTCATCTCGTTAATAATTTGACACGCAGTATATATATATATATATATATATATATATATATATATATATATATATATATATATATATATATATATGTGTGTATATATAAAATATATATATATATACATGAACACACATATATATAAACACATATATATATATACAGATACGCACAGGCATATATATATATTTATATAGAGAGAAACAGATAGATATATAGATAGATAGCAATATATATATGTTTTATATATATATATATATATGTGTGTGTATATATATATATATATATATATATATATATATATATATATATAAATTCAGGTTGTATATGTTCAAAAGAAGGGACTTATGAATGCAACGGGGTTATTAGATAGTGCCTGATAGCGAGAGAAACATATTTTACTTTATTATTTATTCGATGGCAAAGAGTTTCATTTGGTCGCTACAAAGAGCCATCTGTTTCAGTTAATGAGACTTCGTCAGGCGAACCGTAAGATGCTTTAGAAAAAATCTTTTTCTTTTCTTTCTATGGCGTCGAATGGTTCAGGGTCGTCTGACGAGTCTCATTGGCTGAAACAGATAACTGATTGTAGCGACAAAATATAACTGTTTATCCTCGAATAAATAATATATATATATATATATATATATATATATATATATATATATATATATATATATATCAAACACAATAAAGTGGGAAATGAATTAACGATGGAAACAAAACTATATATGGATATATAGAGAATGATTCATTCATTGATTAAGAGTATAGATACATTTAGTTGAGGGATAAAGTGGCTCTTTTTACCAAGGCATTCTGAAGACTAATGCTTATCATCAGAAGAGCAGAGAAGATGTTAGGAAACATTATGAGTATATAACGTCTAGCGAGGATTTATCAGGAACAAAATAAATCAATAGAATTTTCGATGATGTTAAGGAAAAATATATTGACCTCTAAGTTAAAGGAGGAACGTATTATATAAAAAGTAATGTAAAAATGCATATAGGGTGTCTATCACAATCTTAAAGATTGTGGGTAGCTTATGTGTTTAAACTCAACGGGAGGATATAAGGTAGGTTGTCTCTTTATTCGTATGTAAGATGTGTAACGCAGGGGGTTTATGCTAAAAGCTTTTTTATTAACAGATGTAGTCGAGATCGCAACAACACTTAGAAACGATGTATGTTTTTAGGCTTAATATTATGATGATACATTAAAGCTAGGGGGTATATGCTTAACAAGATGTTGTCAAATGTAAGAGTAATCTCGGCATTACTTATAAACGGATATATCTTATAACGTGATGTTATGAGATTAATACAAGTTGCGATATGGATTATATGAGGTGTCGTGTAGTAAGGTTTTAATTGAGTTGGTAGGGGAAGGCCCGACATTAAATTAAAGGGGTAAGTTACGAATGTGGCTGTCAAAGAGTCAAAATTCAACGATTTGACCTTTGAAACTTATCCGCCAATTTTGTGGTCGAAACACTTGCAAATTCAGAGGTAGGTTACTTCGACAGTGTTCAAACATTTTAATTTAGTTTGAACCCCAAAACAATAAATGTTAAGGGCTCAAAATTGGGGTCAAATTAAAAAAGAAACGATGTATGTTTTTTAGGCTTAATATTATGATGATACATTAAAGCTAGGGGGTATATGCTTAACAAGATGTTGTCAAATATAAGAGTAATCACGGCATTACTTATAAACGGATATGTCTTATAACGTGATGTTATGAGATTAATACAAGTTGCGATATGGATTATATGAGGTGTCGTGTAGTAAGGTTTTAATTGAGTTGGTAGGGGAAGGCCCGACATTAAATTAAAGGGGTAAGTTACAAAGGTTTATGAGGTAGGTAATTGAAAAACATAATAATTTTCAGAGGACAATATACAGTAATACTCCTACGGGTTCCGCTGTTACTAGGTATAAAGAGAGAGGATATGGGGCGATGGATTATGATAGGGGAGCAAAGTAGATAGAGGTGGATAAAGAGAAAAATTAATTGATATGTGACGAATAGCGCGGTGGGACAATAGGGAAATAATATAAGTAAACTAAAATGTAGTAACATCACAATCTGTAGAAATATAACTGTATATAATCCTCTGAAAATTATTATTATGTTTTGGCCAATTATGGTAAAATATTCCCCAAAACGGAGTGTTTTTATAAGACCTAAAACAGCCCCAGGGTACACCAAAGAGTTATCGCGGAGCATAGACAAACCAAATTATATAGCAATCGGTTAGAAAGTTTTATAAACATCCAAGGCATCAATTTTTTTTTTGATAATCACAAAAGTATCAGCTTAAGTCATTTTAACCCGAAAGGCATCCTCAGGGAGGCGGGCAACCTGATTTTTTTTTCTGGAAATACTATTCTGTTACTTGTTACTCATATCATGTTTAATGTTTGTGCAAAATTTCAAAAACTCTCCAAGTTATTGAGAAAAGTGTGGACAAATGAACGGACACATGGGCGAACGGGCAAGGGCAAATTTACAGATACACCCTCCTTTTGTCCGGAGAAAATAAAATGAAAATACCCATAAAGTTTGCTTGAAAGCGAAATACTGAGGATGGAGTTCTACTACGAAATATATTTAAATTATAAATTTCATTTACCTATTTTGTGTCATATTGCGTTGCTATTTGGCTTTCAAGCGCACCTGATGCGTATTTTATTTCATACGTATATCTTTCTTTTTCTTGATCAATTAAAAGAATGTTTCTTCCTTTCACGCGTATAAATTCTGTGTACTCACTATTTTATAGCTATAAAATACACTGACCCAACGGGTTACCGCTAGTCTAGTCTAGTCTAGTATATATATATATATATATATATATATATATATATATACATATATATATATAATGTTAATAATGAAAGTCAATTTTAATATATGAGAAACGGGTCTAAATCCGATATATTCTTTGCTTCGTTTGCCATGCGTAGAAAGGCGTGTCGAAAACGTGTCTTGAGTTGTCGGTTTTTTTATCGATTAGATAAAAAGGCGTCTTATTTAGTTTACAAATGTTTATTACGCAGATTTAAACGCGCATAAAATGATAGACGCACAAAAAAAAGATGACCGTGCCGTAGAAGAGAAACCAATAACAAAGATAACCGTGTCTAACAGGTGTGTCCATTATTTAGAGAAACATAAGAAAAATATAAAATAAAGCTAAATATGTATATATGTGCAGGAAAGAAAAGAAAATCTATCATTTGCGTACGCTCAACCGGATCATAACTTATTGCTAAATAGACTTGATTTTACAAGTTTACTGGCCTATATAGAAAAGTCACAAAAAATCCTATATACACAGTAACAAGCTTTTCTCTCTCTCCCCCATCCTTCTCGCTCTCTCTCTCTCTCTCTCTCTCTCTCTCTCTATATATATATATATATATATATATATATATAAGTTAAATTATATTATATAAGTTAAATTGTGTGCATGTGTGTGTCTATGTGTGCTCATTTCTCTACCAAACTTCTCTGCCAATTTTAAGTCTACGGACTCGAAACTTGACATAACTGGTGTTGAGATTTGGGAAAATTATTTTAATCGGTTTTAGGCCAGAAACGTGGCTGTCAAAGGGTCAAAGTTCTACGATTTGACCTTTGAAACTTATCCGCCAATTTTGTGGTCGAAACACTTGAAAATTCAGAGGTAGGTTACTTCGACAGTTTTCAAACATTTTAATTTAGTTTGAACCCCAAAACAATAAATGTTAAGGGCTCAAAATCGGGGTCAAATTAAAAAAGAAATTGCGGTCTAAGATAAGAATTTCATTTTTCCATACGCCATTCGACTGACCCTAATTAAATTCGTCTAAGGCCAAATTTCAATATGACTGTTTTTAAAACTTGTCAATTGAAGAATTTTGATTTCAAAGTTTCTGCACATTTCTTTCAATTGTTATGACTTTTAAGGACATTTCTTGGTTTGAAGATTTTTACAATATTTACGGGTGTTTATCAGGTTCCATATTCGTGCATAGCTAGCAATAATTCCGATGTTGCCCAGAATACTATTCAACACTTTGCCAGGTTCATTATTACTCAATAGACCGTTTTACTATATCACAGCTCCTCAATTCGGCTATGGATCGAATATATGTGCCTTCAATTAATTTTTATACATTTTTCGCATGGGCACATTTATTGCTAGTACACATATGAAAGTTAGTCCCTTTCAAAGTAATCTCCTCCGACTGCAATGCACTTTTTGCATCGTCCTAAAAGCTTGTAAAAGTCTCCATAGAAACTCCTTTTTAATAATTTATTAATATATCATATATAATAATGTAGTGATACATTATATGTAATAATGTACTAATATACTACATGTAATGATGTAATAATATATTATATGTAATAATGTAATAATTTACTAGATGTTATAATTTAATAATACATTATATGTAATAATGTAATGAGAGATGTAATAATGTAATGATATATAATATGTAATAATGTAATAATATACAATGCATATCATGAATACAAATGCAAATGATACTATTATCAAAATAAAATCAGTGGTATATGCTAAAATAATATTTGCATTCTTTATTTATAATATCAAATAGTGTGTCATTTATCAAACGTTTTAGACACTTCTAAATATAATTTTGAAAGCCCGATTCGCACCGGATTTAATATTTTATTTCAGTCGATAATTATTTTCTGGACAAACGATATTGCCGACGGTATCACTTTGTTTTTGTTTCTTTAACATAATATTAACCACATTTTGCACGACATAATTATTTTATTTTGTCTTTGATTTTCTTTGGCATTCGTTTTTCAAATCTTTTAGGTGACGCCATCTTGTGCGGAAATTAATTAAGGACACATTTAAATCTTGTCGGATTGAAAGCTTGGAATATACGAGATTGGCGATACGGGAAGCAGCCTATGTTTAAAATATACATTTAGAAGAGAGATTGCGGCAAATGACACGCTGTCTTCATAAAAAAGAATCATATTGCTGTGAAAATTATATTGACACTATCATTCGTAAAATAGTTATGAGAAGGAATTTAAAACGGAAAAGTAGGTCTGTGGTTTGTATTGCGGATACCGAAATGACAGAATTTTGCAGACATATATAGAACATGTTAATAGATTACGTGTGGCATACCTTCTAGTGATCGTCTCTACGATTTTTAATGTATACTAGTCTTTGAATATATGGTTAAGTGGCAGTTTTAGTAATTTAGAACTGCTGTTTGGTCTGTATTGAAAAAATTGAAAAAAAATCTTATTCTATTTCACAGCGTTATGCCCCGCCCCCTTTTTAAAATTTTCCAACGATTTTTCTGTTTCTATAATGAAAAAGGGTCATACATTTAATTACATCAAACATATATTTTCAAATATTTGTACTGGTGTTTGGTTTTCTTAATTCATTCATCCAAAGGAAGTCTTGCAATAAAGACGAAACGTTGATAAACACATAACTTGGTTTGTTTCTTTTTTATATTTCTATTTCGTCGGAATAAGATTTCCATAATTCGCATCACACACACACACACACAAATATATATATATATATATATACGTATACACACACATATATATATATATATATATATATATACGTACACACGCACACACACACGCACACACACACACACACACACACACATATATATATATATATATATATATATATATATATATATATATATATATATATACTAGCATTTTAGCCCGGCGTTGTCCGGGTGGTTGGATGTGTGTGTTGAGCAAAAAAAAAAAGTGGTAGTAGAAAGGCAGGCTCGAACCCGTGCCGCGAAGGAGGAACAGAACGGGGAAAAAACCTGACGTCTTTGCTGTTACGTCGACCGCCAAAACGGAAGTGACGTAGGTTTAAATTAAGGCTAGACAATCGAAAGCAGGGGATGACTTTTAAAAAATATCGAGGAAAAAAGTGACTGCCCCCTGTTGAAAAGTGCGCAGTTGGAGGTAAATATATTATTATTTTTAGCCAATTTTTCGATATTTGTCGTCTGGAAGCTAGAACTTCAAAAAGATACTGGGTCCTGGATATGACCTTAAACTATAGTTTAGTGGTGTTGTCCCAGCTTTCGGGCGTTGAGGAGTGTGTAGCCACCCTTTAATTACCATTGCTCCCAGGTCCAATCTGTCCCGGAGTGGTAGTACCTGTTAGGGTCCTAACTATAGGTTAAAAAGAAACCGAAGTGAAAACAAATATATTGTATTAAAATATTTTTCTTCCGAATCTTTGGGTTCGGCACTAAATAGCCAGAAAAGGGTTGATATGCCGTAAAAGAAAAACAATCAACCAATCAACCAATCAAAAGGATACTGATCTTGGTAAAATCTGGCGCCTCTTTCGAAAGTGTTAGGAAGACATACAAACATACATGCATACATACATTTATATATTGGTATCTAAAAATTTTCGACCCCAACCGAGGAAAAAGCTTGCCCTATCTCTGAATACCCTTTATGTAAATTTTCAAATGTTTAGACCAGAAATTTGTCTGAGTAATTTGGTAGCAACCGCAGAGGTCATTTTTTTTAATTTTACCCCTATTATGACCCCTTAACATTTATTGTTTTGGGCTACAAATCAAGTTATTAAGTTAGATCCATTTCCAAGGAACCGATATCTAAAATTTCAAGTGTTTAGACCTAAAATTGTCAGAGGAGTGTGGTAGAGTTTTCAAAGGTCAACTCGTTTAACTTTGACCCCTTAACCACTGGCTGAAAACCGATTACAAAGATTTTCCCAAATCTAAGTACCCTGTATATCAAATTTCGAGTCTGTAGATTTTAAATTAAGAGAGTTATTGCGTAGGGAAATGTATACACACAGACACACAGACACGTTCACTTTTATATATAGATATAAATATATATGGGAACGCACAGTGTCGTCTTATTTGCATGCAAAATCTTCTATACACTCCTAGACTTTCGCTGTTTAAACATGTCTGCCTATTTGGTCTGCTTTTATGTATTTATTTTCTTTTCACGCTAATTTTTACAGCGATGACTCAGCCAACGAGAAATGATTGAAATAAATACGCAAATAAATAAAATGAAGTGCAACAAAATAATCAATGGCAATTTGAACAAATAAATCAAACTAACAAGATCTTCATATTCTTCTATGCGATTCTGCGTACGCACGACACAATGCGATTATATTTGTCGTCGATTTTCACACTGTTGTGTCGTCCAAGCATGTTTCTTTCAGGCTCCGTCCGTCAACCTTTTATGAATTTTACAAATAATGATCACTCGTCAAGGTCTGAAAGTCACTAGGGTGCAATGCGTGTATGGTGGCCAGCGAGACTTCAGATGAGATGAGATGAACAGTCGTAATTGAATAGGATACAATTTAATTTTTTAGGGGATTGTTACGTAAGATTTTGGTACATGTTTCGAGCATCTACTTGTTTCTCAAATAAAATACCACGTGACTGTTTCAAGCTGCCCACAACGTTTTCAAATATTATTTCAAGAAATCCTCCGCTTCAAATAAATAAGTTCTGACTAGTTCCAACTATGATTACTGTCCCAAAATCTATTAAAAAAAAACTGATAAGCTCTTCTCGCAGACAAAACGTTGATTCGCTAGTATGAAGAAAGGTAAACGCACAGATAGAAGGATACAACATCAGAAAGTGTTAGTTATTTTTTATTGTATTACAATTAAGTTTTTATGCCAAGAAAAAAGATGTTTTATATAACTATTGGTAGGTAAACAAGGTCTTGTCTGGTCGGAAAATTCGCTTAGATGTAATAATTAAAGTTATAAAAATTTCAGATTCATAATCAAAGAGTTAATTTTCTATTGATAATTATATTGAACCTACTACATATTGTATTTATTTGCTTCCCCACCAAAGCAAATTAGGCACAAGGCCGTTTTTAATGTGGGGTAAAAACCAGCTCCTCTAAAAGTAGGCAAAAAGGGGGCACTCTGGTTACCAAAAATAATAATTGTCCCAGTATAGAGGGATTCCCCTCCATTGACTTATACAAATTATTTAAGTGCAGCATCTGCAGAACAGATACTACACCTTGAGGTATTTATTTGCTCCTCCACTAAGCAAATTAGGCACAAGGCCGATTTTTAATCTGAGGAGTGAAGGGGAAATGGGGACCAACTTCCCGGGGAGTAGGGGAGCTGAACAGTTACAATTGGTATGAAGGGTTGCCCTTACATTGACCAAGGTCTTATATGTGGGGTTTCCCCACATATGGTCTTTGCATGCAGTATCTGCCGGAACAGCTACTACACTTCGATCCTGACCCGAAGGCCAAGAAGTATTTATTTGCTTTCCCACTGAGCAAATTAGGCACAAGGCCGTTTTTTAATGTGGAGAGAGGGGGAGGGAAAAGGGGACCAGGTCCCGATGGGTAGGAAATGGGAGCTGGATAGTTACAATTGGTATGAAGGGTTGTCCCTACATTGACCAAGGTCTGATATGTGGGGTTACCCCACATATGGTCTTTGCTTGCAGTATCTGTCGGAAGGCCAAGAACCTAATACATATTATCGATTTCAAAAGTTATATATATATATATATATATATATATATGTGTGTGTGTGTGTGTGTGTGTGTGTGTGTGTGTGTGTGTGTGTGTGTGTGTGTGTGTGTAGGATTTGGGTGTCATCAGTTAGAATCAATACCATAACACAGCTCTCTAGCGGTGTTATTTAGCATAAGACCTAAGGACACAAGAACATAAAAACTTTACAAATTAACGCAGTCACACGTTTAAATGTATATTTCCCTAGGGGAAAAGGCACTTTAAGTCGACCTACACCTTCCCAAGTTCAATTGTAAATTTTAACATTATCAGCAGCTATTTTAAGGGCTATACCAAATCGAATTTGTTTTACAGGTTCGAATTCTCTCTCTCTCTTTCTCTCTCTCTCTCTCTCTCTCTCTCTGTATATATATGTATATATATATATATATATATATATCTCAAGTTCTAATATGAAGACAAAAATTTAACAGAGTAGTTTGGTAGAGAAATTATCCTCAGACAGACAGAAAGACAACGCTATATTTGTATCATATGCGTATGAAAATAAAATATCGTATTTGATAAGTTTAGCAAGCATGAGCAAGCTTGTGTTCTATTATATGTTTCCTGAAACAAAGGAACTTGTCATTTTTAACGTTAACTTGTTAGATTTGTACGTAAGGAAATACAGGGGAGGAGTAGAAACAATTGTTCGACTTGAAGTTGTCCGGGAACAAAAAATATAAACTATAATGTTACATTTAAACCTCTTTTGATTGTTTTCATTTTCAACATCATTTCCCTCCATGTTATTGTGAAAGAGAGTTCATTAAGGAAAGGAAATTATACAGCATCCAACATTTTATTGTCTTTTCTTCTTCTATGCCTTGGCCATCAGCGATGAATATAAATATATAAATGAAATCACAGGGCAAATACTTACGGACATCATTTGTTCCTTTACAAGAGAGAGGAATGGGCTAGGCGAAAGAGAAAAGAAGTGTTGAGGAGAAAGAAGTTAATGAAAGAGGGAAAAAGAAATATAGAGAAAAAGTTTGATAGAGGTTAGTCCAGGGTAGAAATTTTAATATAAAGATGTAACACAGTATTTGATTTTTTTTTTTTTTTACTTAGGGACCAACGCTTCTTAAGGCCCGGGGTGGGGGACACTCTATGATAAGGATTAAAAAGGGTTAGATAAACGATAAAACAACACTGTTGGAACTTGGAATGGTTTACTTTTATTAGCTGACAGTTCAACAAGAACTTACTAACTTGAATATGACTGTTATAATCAGCTGGAAAGCAACCCCATGGTATTCTGCTCCACAGACACTCAGTTTTATGGGAGAATCTTTGTTCATTTAATTTTTCAGTTAGTGCTAAGCACAGATAGAGAGTGATGGGAAAACGATTGTTAGTTATATGTGTTTTATAAGGGGGGGGGGCGATATATTAAAGTTGTTGTAGCGAGACGCGTATTCGTTAAAAACGTTTCCATGATCAAGCGTAAATTTCAGCTCTGCTGTTCACCCGGCACAAAGGTAAAGAAAAAAACCTATCTCATAAGATTTCGAATTGTTTTTCTTTGGGCACAGGTAACACCAAGTAGCCTTGCTATTTAGCATATACAATCGATAAACGCGCAGAATAAGTAGACACAATTTAATCATAAGTTATTTACTATGTTTGGTGTAGTGTGAAGTCAAGTTTTCAGACGAAGAGTTTAAAGGTGTTTTTCTATAAATATCAAGAATAAATCGAGGACTTTTATTCCATTTCATCTTACAACGAAATTTTATGTAAAGTTTTTAGTTTTTTAGAGAAAAAGAAAAAAAAAACATAACAAAAACGACACGGCGTTTCCTCTGCACATTCAATTTCTTGTTTGCCGACAGGCTAGAGAAAATGGCCTCTTAAGAAAAACACGAATTCGCACGATTAAATATTGACATATTTATTCAATAGTACATGAAATCATTGATGAGTTCAAAGAGTATCTCTCCACACGCATACACACATGCACACCCACACGCAAAAAAAACACACACACACACATACACACACTCACACTCACACACACGCATATACATGTATATATAATTAATGTTGTTTATGTGTGTATATGTATAAAAATATATTTATACACATTATATATGTGTGCGTATGTAAATATAGCACACATGAATACTCGCGTACATTTATTTTCATTTAGATATGTAAATATATATGACAAATATAAAACGCATTATTCATTGCTATTAGTTTTCAATGAAGAATGCACACACACGACCCCCCCATATATATATATATATACATATATATATATATATATATATATATATATATATAAAGCTGAATGTATGTGTGTGTATGTGTGTGTGTTTGTGGGTCTGGTCACGAATAGTCTCCTATATGGTTGACTATTTAAAAAAAACTATCTAAAAAAAAGATCTATTGAGACACAGGAATGGGTATGTTTGATCTGCAGAACGGTGGTTCATTAAAATTGTGGGGTCTGCGTTCGCGCCAGGTCTACAAAGTATGGAAATAAAAAATAAAAAAATTAAAAAAAAACGTTTACAAGTGTTTTTGATATAGATGTACATAAAAATACTTTGATAAGTATATTTTAACTTTAATAGGGATGGTATAATAAAATTGTGGGGGCTGCATTCGCGCCTGGCCTCCATAGAATGGAAATATGCACAAACTTTAATAAAGACCTTTCATATCAATCTGCGTAAGTATACTTTGATTATTATGTTTCAGTTTGAAGAAATATGGTATAATAAAAATTATGGGATGTTCCTTTGCGCCTGACCTCCCTAGAATGTAAATATGTCACAAAGTTTAACAAGGTTTTTTAATATAGATCCACAGAATATTGTGATAATGTTTCAGTGTGAACAGATATGGTATAATAAATTATGGGGTTTATCTATTTTATTTTTACTTTCATCATATATTGCTTTGGTTTTGTTACCTCCAAATTCGCTATCTCTTTACAACCCTTCCTTTTCATAACCTATGATGCTTTAATAAATCAGAGTCCATTTCCTGTAGGCTGTTTTTGAACCCAGTCAACGACGGGTACATTTGCTAGTATATATATATATATATATATATATATATGTGTGTGTGTGTGTGTGTGTGTGTGTGTGTGTACGTGTGTGTGTGTGTGTGTGTGTGTGCGTGCCTGTGTGTGAGTGTTTCTGAATTCCCATTTATATACTGGAAAACGGCTAGACCGATTCTTATGAAATTTCACACGAAAGTGCGTTCGAAATGAGTGTTTCTCTTTAAAGCAGAATTCCACATAAAACTTGATATTTTCATGTTAAACTTACATGCGAACCACATAAGCAGTAAGGTTACACATATAAAGTCAATAGACGAACCTGTGATAGTATAGGTGCGCGTTCGAAATGAATTTTTCTGTTTAGAGCACAAATGAACAATTATACTTGACTTTTGCATTTTAATCTTTAATTTAAGTCATAATATATACAAAAAAACGCAAAATAATTCTCCAAAAATGTATTGTGGACTATTTCATAGCGAGGAAGAATGATAGGGTCCCAACTACAGGGGGCAATCAATTGATTTGATTGAAAACTGAACGATTTGACCGAATTCCATGAGAATTAAATTATGGGGGCGTAAAATATTTGTTGATCATAATTCAATCCTAGGCATCGTCGTGTCTTATTGCTAGTATATATATATATATATATATATATATATATATATATATATATATGCATATATATACATATATATATATATATATATATATATATATATATATATTGCATAGCGACACGAAGTTGCTCGGGATTTGAAAAAGGATTCACGAATGGTCCAAATGTCATCGAAATCGGTAATATAGCTTATTTATCAATCAAATCAACTGATTGGCTGCTCTAGTCAGAAACTCAGCGCTGTGGATCTGAAAGAAGTTCTACATGTCTCCGGCTAGTGACTTAGTTCGCAATTCATTGTAGTCTACATTGCACTGTAGAAAAACCAACCGTTGATTTTATGATTTTTAAAAATTTTTATATAATGACATGAATTAAGTTTAAAATACAAAAGTCAAATACAATGTCCAATTATATTCTAAACAGAAGCGTTCATCTGGAACGCGACTTCGTCTTATCAATGAAACTACGGTTGATTTTATAGGCAGAGCCATTTTGCTTGTCGGGTGATAAAACTTCTTGAATTAAATTATATTTGTAGGTTACATAAAAGTATTAGCTGTTTCTTCTTTAATCAGAATTCCGCGATTATCGATTTAGCAGAAGTGTACCTATACAAAACCTATCTAAAATTTACGAAAAAAAATGGCCCAGTCGTTTTCGAGTCTATAATGAACGAACTCACACACGCAGAATAAGTGCAAAGTATATATATATATATATATATATATATATATATATATATATACACACACATATATATATATATATATATATAGAGAGAGAGAGAGAGAGAGGGGTATATATATATATATATATATATATATATATATATATATATATATATATATATATATATATATATATATATATATATATATATATACAGGTTGACCCAAAAACAAACAAAAGCATAATGGAGGCCATCTAGAACATATTCTGTAGGACGGAGAAAAACAGGCAAAATACCCTAGTGTTTTGATGTGATGCTTTGAATATAATAAACTAGTTATGACTAAGTTTGATTTCATTCGGACAAAACACTAAGCAACGGAGCCTAATTAGAGTTTGCGCTCGTTTTTTTTTTTTTTTTTTTTTTTTGGTTACTCTCTCTATATATGATTTTTATTGACCAAGTCATATTGCCATATGACGTATAAGTCTATTTTTGGGATCATGTATGAAAAGATAGGAGATGAGCAGCGATATTCATATTACATTTAAACTTCTGCAGTTTTCTTCAGTCAGCGAGTTAAGAAACTATAAGACTAAAACGCTTCCCGACATCTATGGATATCATTCTTAACGGAGCCATTTTGCTGATTGTAATGATAGGAAGGGTTATGTGCGTCGAGAGGACACACGTATTGTGAGTTCATTTTATTAAAGTACTTGACAAAGAGACACATATATTTTACATTGTGGCGATGTGAAAGAGTTTTAAACCTGGTAGACAGTGCACAACCTATAATTAGTGTAATCTAATTAGTTTTATGATATCCAGGACATGAGAAGCCACATTACATTTATTGAAATCCATGCTATTAATGTTGAGTTGTATTATCTTTAAAAAAAGTTTTA
>NC_136521.1:61097505-61105005 GCF_053919585.1 Euprymna scolopes | reverse complement strand
TTTTATTCATATATATATATATATATATATATATATATATATATATATATATATATATATATATATATATATATATTAGCTTAGTTCAAAAATAATATCTTTTATATATATATAAAGTTGAACGCTGAGAAAACGACTATAATTTTTCATCAACTTACTATGCAGATATATATATATATATAATGTATAAACATGTATATATACATATATACATATATACATATATATATATATATATGTGTGTGTGTATGTGTGTGTGTAAACGTGTATGTTAACGTTTGTGTATCTTCAATTGTCATATTTTCTGATTGAAAATGTGTACGCGTACGCGGCATGGACACGTCGTTCAATTAAATATATTAATTGGACAATGGACATTATTCTGTATCGCCTTTCATGTAAGTTAATATATTAATTTCTCTCCGCAGATCTCGTCTCTGACTCAGGCAATGACACGCCATTTCTTGGAAGAGTTTAACTTAATTGTCAGAGTTTTGTCCTTGTTCCTATATATTCAAAGCGGTGCTTAGCCGTCGGCACAGCTCGTCTTCATCGGGGTAGAGATCAGCAAAGGGATGTGCTGGATTATCGACACTATTCTCCGAGGGGGTATCGTATGATTAATCAAGAAATAGGCCGCTATCAAAGTCCCGCATTATTAATCGCCAACACGAGAAATTAATAATATGTCGTTTGATCAAAGGGAGTTAACTCGCTGACTAACTAACGACTGTCCAATTGTGTAGCCGTAATCTAATTGGGGTTCTATTGTAATATCTATGGTTTGATCTCGAAACGATGTCCTCCCCGGTCTGTCCTCGTGCTTTGAGTTTGTATAAAACCTACCCTAGATATAGTAGATACAACATTATCTACTATGAACGCGTAGCTACATTAACTCGCACGAAAAAAAAGCGCCGATGTGCAATTATAACTGGATTAATTAGGGAAAGCCTTTCAAGTGCTTTAAGGAGTTGTGGTGTTCAATTATTATAATATTCGGGATTTTATACGAAGTCGTAACGTTCGAATCATGACTAGAAATTAATTATTTTATTTTAAACATTTATTAGAATGATAAAAGAAAATAAGGAGTACCTATTTTACTGACTCTGTAATTTGCAGTATATCTTAATTTAACTGTTCTCCGCTTCCAATAATACGACGCGTGTACAACTCGCTTTCCTAAGAAAAGAAAAAAAAAACACGAATCCTATAGTTATTAGAATCGGATTGCGTATATGCAGCCCACGATAATCAAATTACCGCGTTTGTTCGCGCGACCGTTGAAGCTAAAATCATCTAGGCGTCAAATTTGTGTTCACCAACTGAACCCTACAAGACGCGCAGACAGGTTGCCGTTTTTGATTCAAGACATTCTTCGCTCTCATAACTTTTGACTACAATATATAAAATTGAGTTAACAACAATTTTCTAACTCATTCTGTTTCTCTGTTTAAATTAAGCGTAAATTGTATAAATAAAGTTTCTTTCACAGAACTGTCCGTTTGTGGAACACTATACCTTAGAAGTGCTGGTGGAATTATCGGGGCATTGCCGAGTTCTATGAGTAAGACGATTATTGTGATTATCGTGTAGTTTAATTAGATTTGTTTTAAAGAGAAAAATACAATTAAAAGACAATATGTTCAAGTAATGACATTTTAGGAATTTAAGTTGACAAGATTTTATAAACAATAACAAATATTTTTCCGAAAAAGGAATTTTAGTTTTAATAACATACACTAACTATAATTTAAAAATAATCTAACTCCAGAGTCTGTGGTAGTCTTACGTAAAGGTCGCTTAAGATGACGTGGATTTTAGAAGAAAGCTCTTAAAACCACGCATCACTTAATCAAGAATTAAAAGTCAGAGAGAGAGCAAACCGAGTCGAGAAGTCGTCGAGAATACACCGTGGAAGCCGTTGAAGTCAAGATCAAACTGTGAAGTTAAAGCGTTATAATCTCCGAAATGTTTAAACGGTGTGGTAATAAATGTTAACTTTGTGTCATCTTTCGAAGTAACAGATATGTGAATTCATCCCAGTTGAGACTGTCGACATATTTAGAAACCCTCTCTATTATATAGACTATCGTCGAATTCTTTATCAATAGAACATTGTCTCTTTTCGTCGCCTGAAGTCCCGTCACGTAAAACTATTTTTTATCCCCTAAATAACATGTCTATATGTTCGCATCATCGCTTCAACCCAGCTCATACAAAACATTGTTCATCATAAAAGTTATATATAGACCCCTATTTAGTGATAGTGCAACGTTTTGGTCGGATTGTCCTTCGACCTTCACCAAACATATCGGTTGTTGTTTTGAAAAGAAAGGAGAAAGTTACTGGCTCCGTAGATATTTCCGTATTTTTGTGAATCAGTCTACACTTTTTCAAAATCTCTATCAATTCAAATTATAAAACACAAATCGGTTAGTTATGTAATGCCTTAACGGTTTTCGGCGTCATAACCGACAGTAATCGATCTGCTGAAATTCGTTGTATACACTAAGCGAATAAGGATAATATATTCAATAGGTTCTATGTCATCGACCTTAATTTAAGGTAAACAATGTCAGATGACACTTGGTTCGGTATTTCGTAACCATTTTCTCAGTACACTTATCGGTTACATCGTTAATAGATTAGAGCCTAGTCACTGGACTATAAAGCCTTTTATTGGAGACGCCCGTCCATGAACTATCTCATGACGTCATTTTTTCTATTGACGTCACTTCCGGTATCGAGTACCGGTGCCTGGAGTCAGAGATTGGCACTCGGCCAAGGAGGTCGTGTGCAAAGACCCTATCGTTGCGGAAGTATTGCTAAACCTGCTTTTGCCTGTAATTTATGTGAATACATGTGTTTTCCTAAAAGTCCTGTGCCCCTTTCGTTTATTAAAATTTAACCCCATAAAAGCTTTGTTAGGTAACTGTGCTAGATGCAAAATAATTTTATATAATTTTAAGTTTTCTCCGGTTTGTCATACTGTAAGTTAGGTTTTCTTGGAGTTCATCATTGCCATCGGATATATTCAATACAGGATCAGAAAGTTTGGGTTCGGGTATTTCGTTAACCGTGGCCTAGTGCATGTTTCTTTGAAACTGTTAAATAAACATACTTATTAATCCCTTCTAGAGCACCTGTCCTCGGACAAAAATTATACGAAATTACCCAAAGGTTTCCGATTTCCAACAGCATTAATTTCGATTTCCTTAGATTTCATAATTGCGATCAAATGTACATAAGAACGCTTGGTTGGATGGTTGGTATTCCGCCACACTTGCTTCAGTATAAAGCTAAATATTTTGTTAAGACTCAAACTTAAAATTATTCCATTAGATTTACAGTGCAGAACAGCAGGTTTTTGGAACCCTAACTAGACGGGTACTTAAGCTAGTTTAAGCATACACAATTTTCTTTTCTAAAGCAACAGCTATTTTATATTCATTTCTCATCAATAAATACCTCTCCGCTCATGTGTGTACATCATTTTATAATTTCTCACACAAAAGGTTTCGTCAGAAACCTCTACCCTTGCCCAAGGATCGAAGCGAACAGCATGGACCTAGAGAATGACGTGTTTTCTGTCGCGGTTCCCAGTCACGACACCTACCCACGGTGGCACGTCAAGCTTGACAACGCTATACAAAGACTCACTCATAATCCTTTATGGAGGTTTTGAATGAGGATTTTTGATTACATGAACGGAGATTCTTAAATGTATTAAGGTTGGATGAATATGAAATATATTATTAATAATTAAACTAACATAGAATACAATATATATATATATATATATACATATATATATATACATATGTATATATGCATATATATATATATATATATATATATATATGAATATTTCAGTATTATAGCAAAAAAAGAATTATATATATATATATGTGTGTGGGGGGTGGATAGGTGGGTGGTTGTGTCTATGTGCATGTAGTGTCATTATAATCGAAATATCACTATGAATCAACATATATTTGAATTAAAAACCGTATAAAAATGTTTAGATTCATATTATTTTTAAATAAGACATTTCTTTATTACAACAACATTAACTAATAAAAAACAAAATATATTATACATGGTTTACAGATACACACACACACATACACACACACACATATAAATTTATAGTCATCGACATACATATATATATATATCTATATTTATACGTATATATATATATATATATATATATATATATATATATATATATATATATACGTACATCTATATTAGTCCTAGCGCGAAAGTGCAGGACACAAAATGTTTTAAATAATAATAGAATAACAATAACAAAGACGTTCGCTGGCGAGGACTACTATTGACCGTAACCAGTTATACATTCCTTTTGAAATTTTAACCTCTTGTTTTTCTCGTTATCTACTGAATATTTTTAATGAAACCCATATAAAATATGTTCCTTATTAAATTTGAAATAGTTTCTATTCTGAAAGAAGTTAAAAAAAATGAATCTAAAAAAGTTATTTTAAAGTTTTTTTTATATAAAAATTCAGATTTGCTCATTATTCAGACATGTATGCCAAAAAGAGATTTGCAAAATGAGATGCGGTACGAGGAGAAATACAAACTGAAACCGAGAGAATATTCAGACCTGTAATAATACAAAGAGGGGGTTGTAAACATGAGTTGTGGTGTGAGTAGAAATACAATCTGAAATAGAGAGTAGGAGAGTTTTTATAAATACATCCAAAACCACATTCATTTTTTTAAATCCAAATTAATAAATTAAATAAAATATAATCTTAAAAAGATACGATACAAGTTAGAAAAGCATTTCATCCAAGGCATGAAAATTGTTAAACAAAACGTTTTTTCTATAGGCTTTAAAAATAAAGGTACACGATTCAATTTGAAATTTATTTATCTTCAAAGTGTACGTTTATACATTTTACAAAGTAAGGTATTTAAGGAAACTGCGGCATAGATCTGACAGTGGAATGAGCTATCTCATACTTAACAGTTACTAAGCATATAACAAATACATGATAAAAGTCTATATTCAACGTTTTATGTTGAACATCTTACAAGTTATTCCTTCTAGCACGTTACATTCACAATTCTTAATAGCACCCGTTTCGTAGCACAAATTCATTAATTTAATCATAATATTAATCAAGGAATATATTTTGCTTTTACTCATCAGCAGTAATAGCACTTACCAACCTATCCAAATAAAATAAAATACATTATGTCATATATATATATATATATATATATATATATATATATATATATATATATATATATATATATATATATAGAGAGAGAGAGAGAGAGAGAGAGAGAGAGAGAGGGAGATATATATAGATATAGATATATATAGAGGGAATTTCCCCCGCTCTTTATCTCTGCCAAAATCAAAACGTAGATTCCATGAACATAGCTTTTTTTTTCTGAGAAGTGCACGCCTGTGGAATTCTCTTCCGTTTGCCTGTTTCCCACCTGACTACAACTTGGACGAATTCAAGTCCAACATAAACAAATTCCTGATTAATCGCCCCCTTAAGTAAGACGCTTTATCAAATCTCCAATACAATCTATTACTATGATATTATCCCATTGATTATTGTACACAAAATAACCCTTATCCCCAGTGGCTTACGGGCCTTGATAAGTGGTGATCCCCCCCATGTAAAAAAAGAAAAAATTGATTTAAGAAAGCTAAACAAAAAAAAACAAATATTCGGTGTCATCAGATACAATTGAAGCCAAAACATTGAGATTTCCAACCGCGTTCTCCACAGTTGGAGCTTTAGGCGGATTTGAATTTAGCTTACATCAATCTATGAATGATTTTGCACATGCGCAAAGTAATAAAGATATTTCGGCACGTTGCAATGAACATTTTGCATCTCAAATTACCGACATATGTTTGTACGCCTTACTCATTCATGCAAACAAAGATTTTACTTGTTGTTAACCATCTTGTCTGTATGATTACGATTTATTAAAATCAGTGTATGGTGACCAGTATTTTAATAGTTTTATAGCTTAAATGATTTTACACGGACGCACAAACGTACATAAATTTGTTGTTTATTAACATATAATGATCAAATAATGAAATATTCATTTACATATAGATGCAGATAAAAACATAAATAGATAGATACATATATAGAAAATAGAAGCGAAATTATCTTTTTACTGATATTGCAAGGATAAAAAAATATACGTATTAACTAAAATTTATATAAACAAAAAACAGTGACACATAATCTACCCACATAAAGAGTAAGAGCTGGTGTTTATTTGCTCCCCCACTGAGCAAATTAGGCACAAGGCCGTTTTTAATGTGAGGTAAAAACCAGCTCCCCTAAAAGTAGGCAAAAAGGGGGCACTCTGGTTACCCAAAATAATAATTGTCCCAGTATAGAGGGTTTTTATTTAAATGCTGCCCACATCAGCATTATGTGGCACAAGGCCGGAAAGTGGGAACCCCGCAGGCTCCCCTAAAGGAGGGGCACTCCTGCAATTTTAAAAATTGCCTGAGTAACCCCGTCGGCATTCCCCGGTCGGGGCGCCTCAGGCAGCAAGCAATAAACTTGCCCCACCGGAAAGCCCGGTGGCAAGGCCTGGGAGGGTGGACCTCCTAGGTATTACCCAGGCGGTTCCCAGTATAGAGGGTTTCCCCTCCATTGACTGGTACAAATTATCTTAAGTGCAGCATCTGCCGGAACAGATGGTATTTATTTGCTCCCCCACTGAGCAAATTAGGCACAAGGCCGTTTTTAATGTGAGGTAAAAACCAGCTCCCCTAAAAGTAGGCAAAAAGGGGGCACTCTGGTTACCAAAAATAATAATTGTCCCAGTATAGAGGGTTTCCCCTCCATTGACTGGTACAAGTTATCTTAAGTGCAGTATCTGCCGGAACAGATGGTATTTATTTGCTCCCCCACTGAGCAAATTAGGCACAAGGCCGTTTTTAATGTGAGGTAAAAACCAGCTCCCCTAAAAGGGGTCACTCTGGTTACCAAAAATAATAATTGTCCCAGTATAGAGGGTTTCCCCTCCATTGACTGGTACAAATTATCTTAAGTGCAGCATCTGCCGGAACAGATACTACACTTTGATCATGGCCCGAGGGCCAAGAAAGCCACTTCTTGCTTCTAAAATAGCATCTCTTTCACAGCATCATAAGCCTATAAGATATACAAATTATTCTGGAATTGAGTAAATACGTTAGACCTGTTAAAATCGATTTACTGCGGTAAAATTGCCCAAAGATCGAAGAGAACTTATTAATGTCACTCGGGCAGTATAAGCAAAAGATATCTACTTTAACATATGCGAATTATATTCGACTTTTGGTTCTAGATTTTTACCTCACATTTGTATTTCTATACACTGTGTTGGTAAAGAGATTTCAATCGAAAGAATATCGTCCCGGAAATGACCGTAGGAGAAACTATTTTTTCCCTTTTATTCTTGAGAAAATTTGCAAAGGTTATG